>NC_065527.1:35475487-35517413 GCF_006386435.1 Epinephelus moara | reverse complement strand
GGGGGCAAACACTTTTTCACACAGGGCCATGTAGCTTTGGATTTTTTTCTTCCTCATTAATAAAACCCTTCATTTAAAAACTGCATTTTGTGTTTACTTGTGTTATCTTTGACTAATGTTTAAATTTGTTTGATGATCTGAAACATTTAAGTGTGGAAAACATGCAAAAAAGTAAGAAATCAGGAAGGGGGCAAACACTTTTTCACACCACTGTACGTCTATCCAAGCAATTTGACATAAATGAGCATTTTATAAAAAAGTAACACTTGAGATACTTTTCTAGGTAATTAGTTACTTTTCCAGTGCAGTAACTCAGTATAACTCAGTTACTTTTTGGGGAAAGTAACGAGTAACTATAACTAATTACTTTTTTAAAGTAACGTTCCCAACACTGGTAGACATTGGGCTTCATCAAAGTAAGCATATTAAGCAGGCATATTATGCCCTCTGTTTCACAATGGCATTTGCTTATTTCAAGCAAAACAAGTTGTTCTCTTCGTCTTCATTCATAAAAATAAATAAATTCTCATGCGTATCATGCCGTTATCTTACCACACTTCCTGTATCATTTCAAATTAAAAGCCCCTCAGCGATTTCTTTGGTGTGGGTTTTATAGATGACCGCCATAGAATATACTATTATCTAGCACAAACAATTAAAAACACACTTATTTACATACTCGTACTAATTAACTTCCTCTACTTTTAGGAAACTTAGTGTGGTTTGCATGCATGTCTATGTATCTGCTGAGTTTTAGCGTACTGCTAGTCTCTATGAATAAGTAATTAAATGAATGTTTTAAATGGGAAAAAAGTATGCATGTATATTGAAAATAAAATCAGGATTAAAGATAAATGTATGAATAAATAATATAACGTGGGCAATAATTGATCATTCGTGTATAGTTAAAGGTGGCGTATGTAAGAATGTGACCAAAACGGTTACTGCACTCAAATTCAAAATACTGCCCGTGTGTGTCCGCCGCCCCTTCGAGCAAGTCCGGCTTCTCTGCTGCTAACGCTGCTGTGGGGATACAGCGGAGGAGGAGCCGGCTGCTAATGCTATGTACTGGGACACTGCTAATGCTGCTTGCTGTGCTGCTAACGTTTGTTTCTCAAAAAAATCAGTCAGGTCGATGACCCACCTGCACATGGGCTACAATGTATGATCGAAAATGAATAACAGTTGAAAGTATTAGCTATGATGGTAGTTAGCCAACTTTAGCTAAAGCTTACCTGTCGAGGAGAAGAGTAGCCACTTCGATATCCGATTTCAAATTCTTCTCCGCTTTCAACTGTCTCCACCGTTCAAAAGCATCTCCTATATAGACCCTCACTTTGCCTTGAGTTTTGTCTCTGCGTTTTTGGGAATCATAACGAGGTTGTTTGGGTTTAGTCGCACCGTTAGCCATTGTAGCTCAGTTGTAATTGGCAACCCGGATGCTGAGACTCTATTGACTGTGTGACTGGTAGACGGCGGTGGGTAGCGCAACAGGCCAAAACACAAATTCAAAACATAAACATGATTTGCGGACTGTAAATTTTTTTTTTAAATGCGAATATTCTGGCTGTACTATTGTTGTCGGTGAGATCAGTATGTTATATTAACATTATTCCTTAGTCTCTGTGACATATTAGGATGATTTTACGACTATTTGCTTTAGATTTCTTACATATAGCTCCTTTAAAGCAGAATGAACAGAGTTCACATTCAAGTGAGTCAAGGACAGAGGGATGTTGTGTGCTGGAAGCCCTCTAAAGTAATTGAGATTGTTATGTCGGCATTCATAAATCAATTTCTAATTGAATTAGTATTACTAGTTTTTAAGCCCTTCCTGGATTGCTCTGCGATTGGTCTACAATGAACTTGTCTGACTAATATGTAATGCACTTTGGGTTGTCTTTGGGTCTGAAATGTGCTATAAATAAATTTGCCTTGCCTTTTCTAGACAGGTTTCGATGAGTAAATTAAAAAAACAAAAATGAAAATAGAATAAATAAATGAAAATAATAAATAAATAACTAAATAAACAACAACAACAACTATAAACAATTAAAAAAACTGACACATTTTCCTTTTATTTTGTGTCCTCTTATTTCTTACTCTACCTGTTTTACTCCCATAATCCCCTCGCAGCAGGGCCTGTATATCTCACGCGGCATCGGAGGGGGAATTTCTTGGCTCTCTTCGCTTGACTTCATATTACCCAAGGAAAAGTCTCACGACCACTATCACAGTGTCATCCTACCTCCATCTGCCTGCTGCGTTGTCATTTATCATATGCACAGTAATACAGAAGCAGTTATTGGCACGTCCTGGGCTCCCTCCATAATGGTTGATTAACATGCACATTAACAAATAGGTAATCATGTAAACAATAATAAAAGAAATTCTAACATTATTGCAAAAAAAGAAAATACTACATAAATCATACATACTTCAAATCAGTCAGCCCCCGTCAGGGGCAGCGCCAGGAATTTTGGGCCCGATGAAAAAAAATCACATTGGGCCCTCCTGCGCAGCTGTTGTCACCACATCTCTAGGACCTAACTGACCCATTAAAAGCTTTACATAACTCTAACTTTGAAGGCTTGCAACTGTCTTGCTTCTTGTAGTTTAATACTACCAGTACAATATTTACTGCTAGTGAGTTGTAAATGCAGCAGTCTGCATACAGTATGCAATTCACTATTTGATGCAAGATTAAAAGCCACCATAACAAATGTGCTAAAGGCCATCTTTTACAGTCCAAATGTATTTTTTATTGTAAAATCCCAAAATGGAAAATTCTCTTAACATTAATGAAAGACTTAAAAAAATAACTTAAATATATGTTAACTTTTCAGTCAAAATAAATTAAGATCATCATCTCAAAATAATGAAAACAGCAGGGTTTTTTTACTTAGCTGCACATATATGCCAACAAGAAAATAAAGTTGAAATTGAAATTCAATCTAAATGAAAGCATCTAACTGGATTATTTTAATATTGCCTCTAACTTTAATACAGGGTGAGTTAGGCTACTTAATGTTTCCAACTGTCCAGCATCCAGTAGAGACAGTTGTGGGCTGTTTTTGTTTCATAATAATCATTATGTGGAAAAATAATTTGTTTGAATTTCTGTCATTAAAAAATATTTCATTTTCTTTTTTGTAATGGTGAAAAAGAGCAAGAGAGAGAGAGAGAAATTCCCACAGACTCCCTGCAATGATGCTAACTGGCATGTCATTCAACACAATGTTGCTCACCTTCTTCATTGGGACGGGGAGGGGTAAAGTTATGTGTAGACAGGGCTGCTGCTTCTGACTCATCTGTTGTTGAGTCTGGTAAAAGGGGCAGGGACAACTGATTTAATATGAATATCTTGCTAAACATTTACCTGCACTGATTAAATGTAGGTTAGAAAGGAGTGAAGTGTAGGCTAACACTAGTCTGTAGCTAGCTTATTTCACTATGGACATTAAGCTAACAGTTTCATTTCTACCACTCACAGACTATAGGCTACCCACCTTTCTTGGAGAAAAACTGGGTCACATACTGACACCCTTTCTTTTGCCTCTCCTCTCTCTCCTTTCCCTCTTTCCTTTTTTGAAAACCAGATTTTCTTTTAGTACTACATAGCATGATGATGACAGTAGTATTCTAATGCAACTGCTGACTGCTACTAGGCACGTCACCCTCAGTGAGCTAAGGCAGGACCAAACCATTTCATGCAGATACAGGGGAGTGGTCAGTCAATATGGATGTTTACTTTTTGGTCAATGGGGATATTTAACTTTTACTGCCAAAAACAAGTAAAAACAATGAGATCATTAATTTTATTACTATATTTGAAAAAAAAAAAGTATTCTTAAAGATGATGGTTTAATAATTCTATATTCATTTTTACCTATTTTTGGGGCCCCTGTCAGTCAGGGGCCCTTGGAATTGTCCTTACATTCCCCCCCTATATGGCGCCACTGGCCCCCGTTAATGAGAAAAACGTATGCAAACAGGAATGTAGTAAATGCACGCACTACCATCTAAGAAGGCATAAACGGTGCGTAAAAACAGTAATAAAAAGGTAAACTCAGAATATTTTGGTCAGCGTCAAGCAATAAACTCAAGAATTCAACAATCCATGACCTGCACATGAAGCCGTCCTTTGTGGTGTGAGACCGGATGCAGGCACATCGTTGTCATAACAGCTGGTGCTCAATCATCCTGCTTGCTCTCTTATACGCCACTGATTGAAGAGGTCCTCGCAATGGCAGCTCCGTCCTGGCTCTGGGCTGTTTTCTCAACCCTCGCACTGTTTCATAATTGTCACGTTTGCACGACTGCAATTCAGTGGTAATGACACACCGCTCAGTTCTGGTAATCTCAGTTCCCAGTCGTAAATAGCTTAATGTCATTTGAGCAATTATATCCATCACAGATTCACTAATTCTACGATGTCATCCATGACTCAGTGCCCGGAACGTGCCTCAGTCTGTGTCATGTAGAGTAGACCGTAGGGCAGCCTCTAATCAGCCTAACCATTCCCGATGTCTCGCACATTAATAACTATAATAATAATAATAACTTTATTTATATAGCACCTTTCAAAACAACTGTTACAAAGTGCTTCACACATAAAACAATTAAAAGAAGCAACGATCAACAAGCAAAACAACAATTATCAAGCAAAATCACAATCAGGAGTCAACAATTTAAACAAAGGCCATGCAATAAAAGTAAGTTTTGAGAGCTGATTTAAAAGTAAGAAGTGAATTTTCATGTCTGAGTTCCTCAGGTAAGCTGTTCCAAAAGGTTGGAGCTCTCACAGCAAAAGCCCTGTCACCCCTGGTCCTTAGCCTAGAGCGAGGGATAACTAACAGGGCCTTGTCAGAGGATTGCAAGCTACGAGCTGGTGAGTAACGTATTAAAAGCTCAGCCAGGTAGCTTGGTGCCAAACCATGCAGGGCCTTAAAAGTCAAGAGTAAAATTTTAAAATCAATTCTAAAACGTACAGGTAACCAGTGAAGGGAAGCTAACAATTCTAAAACGTACAGGTAACCAGTGAAGGGAAGCTAAAATAGGTGAGATGTGATCATGTTTTCATGCTCTAGTTAAAAGTCTGGCTGCAGCATTTTGGACACCCTGAAGCCTTTGAATCAAGTTTTGTCCCAGTAAACACAGCATTACAATAGTCCAGACAAGATGTTATAAAAGCATGAATCATGTTTTGAAGATCATTAAAAGAAATAAATAATCTGATTCTAGAGATGTTTCTCAAATGAAAAAAGCACGACTGGGTTAGCCTTTTAGGGCATGCATAGTTGTTGGTAACTCATTTTTAGCTCAGCGAAATGGCCGTGTGGTCTCCCTCTCATATATGGATGGCATCACTGCGCCATAGATGTTCCATTCCTTATAGCAGTGATCCAGAGCATCATTCGTCCACTGCCTACAGGGGAAATACAGCTGGTCAGTATACTCTCCAGAATGCCTATGTAAACTCTAATCCTCTTTGTGACACTTATCCAGTACTGTGGTAGGGCATTTATCATAAAAGACCCGTTGCATCTAATTGGGCAGTATACCTAGCGATACACCATATTTATCTCAGTATTTTCAGTTGCAAGTCGAGCCATATTTGTGATATCATAAGCATTTAAAAGAAAAAAACAAACAAAAAACAGACTGCTCAAAATGAAATGCAGACTGGGACCTTATTCCCATTTGAAAACATGCAGCTGCACAATGTTACTCCTCAAAAACACTAGTAAGCGGCGAGGTTTTATGGAGTGCTGTAAGTGCAGTTCATTCAAAAAACACCTAAAACTACGGTGGCCGACAAGGACAAACGCGATGCAAATACAGAAAGGCACTGCAAATAGAGAAACACACTACAAATAAGAAAACAAATGCAAAAAGAAAACGCTGCGTATACACTCATAGAATGGAAGTGCTCCAGGCCTCCTGGGGCAGTGCTGAGCTTCCACCTGAGAGACAGACGTGTGAGCAAGAAGAAAGTTATGTTTGGAGGAACGTTGGAGCTGGGACAGGCAACACAGAAAGGTATGTATTCTTTTTTATTTTTCTTTCTTTCTTGTTTTTCACGTGTGGCCCTCATCTTTTACTGTATAATGAAAGTGAAGCTGATTTACACCGCTGACATCAGCGTGCTAGACACTTTGAGTTCTACACGAGTAGTGTATCTGTAGTAGTAATGTTAGCTAACGTTACTGTAACTAACGTTACTTTCCAGTACACCCCAGGTTTCAGTTCGGAGGCCTACTTTTCTGAACATTTTTTAATGTATAATACAGAGGTCATGATTATTGTAGACTTATTCATTACAGACTTTTAACAGCTCATCTCATAAATAATTTGATATTAGTTTTTGGGATATAAAATTAAATATTATCTATTAGTGTTTAGAGCTGAACCGCTGTGAAACAATCATGAAATAATGTTTTCTCTGATTTGCCTGCTGTCTATCAGTGCTGAGCGCCACGTACCGCGGACACAACGCTGCACTGCTCAAGTCCGAGGAGGAGGACAGAAAAACACTTGCTACTTATAATAAAAACTCCATGGGCTGCAATAATCCAAGATCAGAGGCTCACCACAATTATAGGAAATATGCACAAGTGGGATAAAAAAAATGAAGGTGAAAGTGATTACATCCAGCAAGGACTTTCACCCAACGATCATTATGATGATAATAATAAATAATAGCAATGATAATTATAAATAATCTTACACAATACATTCATAAAAATGAAACAAAGGAGCCTAACATAGGAAACAGATTATCATGACGTTTATATTAAAATCCTAAAAACAAGGAAAATCAAATCAAATAAATCCACTATAAAAACACTTCAAGACTTCTATTAAAGTTTTTTTAATGAATGTGGTTTTGATATGCTTTACATTTAGTTAAAAGGCAATAGTTGGGTCATCTATAGCAGTTCCGTGACCGTGGAGAGCGAAGGTTCGTTTCTCACTGGATTTGTCATCTATAAAGGTTAAAGAAAAAAATTAGCCGGGGTGCCCCTCACAAAAATGTGGGGAAATTTTATGAGAGCCCTATATCCAAAATGGCTGCCGTCAGCCAAGCTGGAAATTTAATGGTTTTTAATGGTTTTGCCCACAGTGCTGCATAATACATGGTTTCTGGGACTATTTGGGTCAAGAAATTCATAAATGATGTAGATTTATTGATTTGACCTATTTTTGACCTTCAAATTCAAGATGGCCGCCAATTTTTGGCTCTTTAACCCTATGGGCCCTAGGCCTTTTTGGGGGTATTTTGCCTGCCTTTACTATTTAATATTGCCAGATTCCAGAGAGTCTCCCCTCTTCATATATGGCAGAATATGTCAACTTCCAACTTGCTATGGTGCGATACATGTAAGAATGTAAGAATTTAGTAACACGGATTTGTTTTTTTCATTGATATAAAAATTAATATAAAATACAGGCACATAGAAGGACATGAAATGATGGCAAATCTGGTTAGCCCAGATTGTCCTGGAAAAAACAAGATATAGCATGTGTATGTAGCCTTTAGAATGACTGTGATATGACCTTTAAAGTAAAGGCAGGCAAAATACCCCCAAAAAGGCCTGGGGCCCATAGGGTTAAAGAGCCAAAAATTGGCGGCCATCTCGAATTTGAAGGTCAAAAATAGGTCAGATCAATAAATCTACATCATTTATGAATTTCTTGACCCAAATAGTCCCAGAAACCATGTATTATGCAGCACTGTGGGCAAAACCATTAAAAACCATTAAATTTCCAGCTTGGCTGACGGCAGCCATTTTGGATATAGGGCTCTCACAAAATTTCCCCACATTTTTGTGAGGGGCACCCCGGCTAATTTTTTTCTTTAACCTTTATAGATGACAAATCCAGTGAGAAACAAACCTTCGCTCTCCACGGTCACGGAACTGCTATAGATGACCCAACTACAAGTTTCAATATTTTGTAAGACTGGTTGTCATAATTTGTGTATATGCATGGTCTGAGGAAGTTCTAAATTTGTTTGCAGAATGAGGCCCAATGTGTAGGCTACAGGTCCACAAGAGATGGCAGATTGCAGCTAAAGGTCTTCTCTGCAGACTGGATAATGTGCTGCAGCCTGTTCTTGCTGAAAAATGTTGTTGTTTTTCTCCCTTTGTTTGTCAGGGTCAGCATCGGACAGCCCCACAGAAGAGGATCTGATTCCAAAGTATTTCCATCTAAAGAAAGAGAAGAAAATGGAAATCAATAAAATGTAACACATCTATATAATCTGTCATTTGACTTTATATGAGTCTACATGGTCACTGTTGTGTGAGCATACCTTCACTGTTTTCTGTTCCTTCTTAGACTTAAGACGTGTCTTTGAAAAGAATGTCTTTCTATCCCACTCTTTAATTTCCCTAAATTTAAGAAAGGACTCTACACCAGACCTTGCTGCTACAATGAAAATAAGAAAAGACAGGAATGAGACATTAATTACTCTTTTATTTATTCATTACTCCTTTATTAACTCTTTTTAAAGGGGACTTGTCATGCATTGCATTGCATTGCATTGCATGCATTTTTCCTCATCACATATATATAATATACATGTATGTATATAATGTTAAAATATCGGCTGCTCATATTATACATGGCCAAAATTCCAAATAATGGGGTAAACATACGTAGAAGTAATCCCTGTGAGTAGAAAGCACAAGCCTCAGATTGCTCTGAATGCCAGCTGATGTCATCTCGCGAGTCGACATATTCTATATTTCATATGCTCACAAGCACATGGTTTCTATAGTTTGTTTCCGTTGCTCCAGAAGCAAAGGAGCAGTACAGAGTGGGCTCATCGGGATCTAAATAGCTTTTGTGGCTTAAACAGTTTCAGAAAAAGGCTGAACTGAGGGGCTGCATAAAGGTACAGTACAAGACAAAAAAGTTTTTTTTAAAGACTAAGATTCATGCAAAGCTCTAGTGGAGTCTGAGGATAAAACTGGAAAATGAGCAGGTCCCCTTTAAGCTCACTAAAGGTCTAATCATTGACCTTTGCAAGTTATTTTGAAACACATTTAACATGCTTGTAACTGAATTAGGCAAGCAAGATAGTACCGAGATGCATTTGAGTACAAGAACACAACTGAACTCTTAAACAGTCTTCTAACTGCTTATTTTTTCTGCACTACAACTACAGATCTATGTACCTGCACAAGTGCTTGGCTGTGCATTAGGATGCGCTGGTGGTGGGCATCTCCTCTGGTGGGTTGTTTGCCACATGTTCTAGAAATTTAATGTTTTTGCCGCACACACAACAAAAGCCTGGGGAAGCTGTCACGGTAGAGCCACAGAATGGACAGTAACGTTACATCTGTGGGGGGGGGGGAAAGGAGAGTTTGCAAGGTCGGCGAGGTTATGTCAGATACAGTGGATAGTTAGTTTTCCTAAATATTTAAACAATATTATTATCTGATTACCATCATCTCCCTGTGCTCTCATCGTTATTTACCTGCAATCGAGTTGTCATCTCTTCACGACTTAACTTTTTGCCCTCTGCACCTCTGCCCGTTACATTTCTTTTTACACACCTTCTCTGCTCTCCCTTTCACCTCTCTCCACCTTCCTCTTATTCAAAAGCCCGTCACTGATCAATAAAGTATCCAATCAAATAAACTAACGTTAAATACAATCAAATCCCTGGAGTGTCCTGGAAAGTAACGTTAGTTACAGTAACATTAGCTAACATTACTACTACGGATACACTACTTGTGTAGAACGCAAAGTCTCTAGCACGCTGATGTCAGCTGTGTAAATCAGCTTCACTTTAATTATACAATAAAAGATGAGGGCCACATGTGAAAAACAAGAAAGAAAGAAAAATAAAAAAGAATACCTACTTTTCTGTGTTGCCTCCAACTGTCCTCCAAACATAACTTTCTTCTTCTCGCTCACTCGTCTGTCTCTCGGGTGGAAGCTCAGCACTGCCCCTGGAGGCCTGGAGCATTTCCGTTGTATAAGTGTATATGCAGCGTTTTCTTTTTGCATTTGTTTTCTTATTTGCAGAGCGTTTCAGTATATGCAGTACGTTTCTGTATATGCAGCGTTTTCCCGTTGCATTTGTTTTCTCATATGCAGCACGTTTCTCTATTTGCAGTGCATTTCTGTATATGCAGCACGTTTCTGTATTTGCAGCATTTTCCCTTTGCAATTGTTTTCTTATATGCAGCACGTTTCTGTATTTGCAGTGCATTTTCCCGTTGCATTTGTTTTCTCATATGCAGCGCGTTTCTCTATTTGCAGTGCGTTTCTGTATTTGCAGCATGTTTCTGTATTTGCAGCATTTTCCTTTGCATTTGTTTTCTTATATGCAGTGCATTTCTCTATTTGGAGTGCGTTTCTGTATTTGCAGTATTTCGCGTTTGTCCTTGTCGGCCACCGTATGAAACACATTAAACATGGCATAATAGCAACAATTTCAAACACAACTACATAATCGGCTTCACTATAACTCGCAGCACTCACAGACAAAGCACCTGTCTTCTACTGGACACATTTTCCCTACAAATACTACATGCTAATGTTTTAGCACAAGCCTATGGCATTCTAAATTGTATAAACTAGCCTAGCAGCCATCGGACTCTCCTCTACTCATATGAAGCCAGGGTCAACAGCAACATTTAACGTAGTCATTTCTACCAAATAAAACTAGTAGCATGGCCATCTGACCTTTTTCAAGCTGTTCTGGCCATTGGCGACCCGATCTCAATCATCATAAATCTCAACTGCCACAATAATTGCCAGGGCAGAATTTTTCTTTACTATTAGCGGATTAGCAAAGTACCCACTGTGGGTTTTTGGGGAGAGCCAGTTATGGACCAGTATTAGCACTGTTTCATATAACAAGTTTCTGTGCCCTTATTTCTTGGTAAGTGAAGCTGGCGGTGGTCAGTCATGCATCTGCCATTTGCCATTTCTGTTTGGTTGTCACATCGATGCTTGCTGTTCAGACCTCTTTTCCTTGCACACGTTTATATAATTCCAATTCTGTCTGCCTCAGTTCAGTTTGGCCTGCTGTCATTTGTCACATGTTCCAACAACACTCATGGTCTACATGATCTCATGCCATATGCACAGTCATCCATGGTCCTCTAACTACATGCTGCATGCACTAACACTGGCTGTCTGCTAATTGCTCCTCTTTATCACTTTATAATCCACTATCATGCATCACCCATGATTATGTCCTCTTGGTCATCTTATCACAATTTCTGCCTTGCTGATTTATTATCTGCTCGTCTTAGGACCTATTCTGCTGTACTCAGTTATTCAAGTTGGTCATAAATTAACACAAGTCGATTAGTTCAATTCTTTTTTTTTACCTTGCTTGCATTTATCATGCTGCTGAGTCACTGACATGGACTTCGGGACATCATGCTGTATGCACAAACACCCATGGTCTTCGAGACCTCACGCAAATGCTCTATCATGGTCCGTGGGACCTCATGCCATATGCTGTAACACCCATGGTCTTCGGGACCTCATGCAAATGCTGCATCATGGTCTGTGGGACCTCATGTCGTATGCACAGTCATCCATGGTCCTCCAACTATATGCTGCATTCACTAACACTGGCTTGTCTGCTAATTGCTCACCTTTATCACTTTATAGTCCACTATCATACATCACCCATGATTATGTCCTTGTGGTTATCTTATCACAATTTCTTTCTTGCTGATTTATTTTCTTCTAGTCTTGGGACCTATCCTGCTGTACTCATTTATTCAAGTTGGACATAAATTAACATAATTCTATTAGTTCAATTCTTTTTAATTTGCTTGCATTTATCATGGTGCTCACTCATTTATATGGCCTTCGGGACCTCACGCAAATGCACAATCACGGTGTGTGGGACCTCATGCTGTATGCACAAACACCCATGGTCTTTGGGACTTCATGCAAATGCTCTATCATGGTCTGTGGGACCTCATGCTGTATCCTCTAACACCCATGGTCTTTGGGACCTCATGCAAATGCTCCATCATGGTCTGTGGGACCTCATGCTGTATGCACCAACACCCCAGGTCTCCGGGACCTCATGCAACACTTAATTTTTTTGGTTCTTCACATGGTCTTTAGGACCCCAGTCTATGCACCCAAGGTCTACGGGACTTCATGCTCATACGTAGTAATTTCTTTTCGGTCATCGGATCATAATTTCTGTTTGTCAATGATGATTTTAATTTCTGTTTGGTCGCCGGACCTTATTTTACTTTCACCATTTTATCTGAGTTGTTCTCATGACCTTAGTTTTTGTTCGGTCTTATGACCTTTTATTTATGTTTGGTCCTCGTTGACCTTTTATTATATTCTACATATATGCCCAGGTCACTAGGACCTCGCACGAGTCAAGGTCATTTCAGTTTGGTCATCAGACCCTTTCTGTTGCTGTCATGCTGAAAATTGCTGCCTTTAACTTACGTTTGGTCGCCGGACCTTTGTCTTCCTTTTGCATTTTTACTTAAGTTGGTCTTCTGACCTTAATTTCTGTTTGGTCTTATGACCTTTTATTTCAGTTTGTCCTCATTGACCTTTTATTATGTTCAACATATAGACACCCCTGGTCACTAGGACCCAGCACCAGTCACGGTATTTTCAGTTTGGTCATCAGACCCTTAATTTCTGTTGCTGTCATGCTGAAAATTGCTAATGTTAATTTATGATTGGTCACCGGACCTTAATGGGTTTTTTTTTTTTTTTTAACATTTTATCTAAGTTGGTCTTCTGACCTTAATTTCTGTTTGGTCTTATGACCTTTCATTTTAGTTTGTCCTCGTTGACCTTTTATTATGTTCAACATACAGACACCCATGGTCTGCAGAACCACAGACTTTTCAGCTTTCCTTTCTGGCATATCACCATCATTTCTGTTGTCACAGCTTACTTATCTCTGGCTTTATATCATTTGGTGGTTAGACCTCAACACATTTCCTTGCTGCTTTCCTTTTCAACACTTATTTTGCATCTATCATCATCTACTTGTTGGTGGCTCCCTAGCTGTCATTCCAGACATATTGCTACCACACATTTCTCATCAGAGTTGTACTAATTTCATTCAGGGCTAATTTCTGTCATAGACTTAACTATGCAGATATCCATTCCATAGTCTTTCACATTTTGCTTAATGCGTGTTTCTCTAGCTGCGCATCTCCCCATAATTTTCTCTTTACTTATTTATTGCTGGTAAGGTAAAGATCACCTCATGTCAATTGGTTGGTTGTCCCTCTCCCTTCTTACTCTTCTTTTGGGGGGGTTCCCTACTCAACTATGCATTCATCATCCTCCTTAAAACATACCACCTCTATGGGGTCTAATCGCCAAAGACTTTTCACATTTCGCATTCCTATGTGCACATGTTAATAAATATTATCAAATATTCTTTTTACTAGAAAAAAACATTTCTCTCCTGATTGAAATGAAGCTCAGCATAAGTTCAATCAGGAAGACTTTCTTTGTACAACTTTGTACAACATTTACAACTCTCTCCATCCCACTCCCACTGCTTCCTCTAATTAGCTGACTATGGTTGTTCACTCTTATGGTTGTTCACTTAGCCAATCAGGATGCCACTGCAAAATTTTATATCTGCTCTCTCTTCTGCTGCTGTCAGCCATCATTTTAGGCAGAATCTTCGTGCCCTCCTCCACCCCGTTCACCTCCAGCCATGGTATCCAGAGTCCAGGACAAGCTCAACAATGGCTCATTCTTCTACTCATCCAGATCACCAGCACTTCATCTTCCTCTCATCTCATCTTCACCACCTCTACCACCATCAGCATCTCAACCCCGCAGTGGTTCCCTATTCAACTATGGATTCATCACCCTCCTTAAATCATACCATCTCTACGGGGTCTAATCGCCAAAGACTTTTCACATTTCGCAGTCCTATGTGCACATGTTAATAAATATTCTTTTTACTATAAAAACGTGTCTCTCCTGATTGAAATCTATCTATCTATCAGTTGAAAGCACATAGCACCTCAAACGCTCCCAGCTGGGCGTTTCCTGGGAACACCTGGCATTTTCAGCTTGGAAAAAAAACCTTTGGTGGGCCCTAGATAGTGGAAATTAAAGCTGATATAGAAACTGCTACTATATCAGCCAATCCAAAAAAATGTGGTTTCCTCATAATTAGCTGATGTTTATGAAAGAACTGGTCTGGTCTGTAATTTACTTTTTTCTTAGCTTTATGAAATATATTAATTAAAATAATAAAATTTTGTTTGTGTGTGCAGAGGTATGAAGGTGATTGAGAACAGGGCTCTCAAAGATGAAGAGAAGATGGAGCTTCAGGAGATTCAGCTGAAGGAGGCTAAACACATTGCAGAGGAGGCTGACCGCAAGTATGAGGAGGTGAGTTTTCTGCAGTATCATAGTCAGTGCGTTTACATGGACAGTTTAACTCCACTTTCATTCGGAATGAAAGGCCATTCCGATTAAAAGTGGTCATGTAAACGGTTATTCTGATTCAAAAATGGTCATTCCGATTGAAAATTAAATCCAATTAAAGGGGGTGGTTTATTCCGCTTGTCATTCCGAATGAAAGAATTTTGTGTGCATGTAAACGCTCATTCAATTCAATTCAATTTTATTTATAAAGCCCAATATCACAAATCACAATTTGCGTCACAGGGCTTTACAGCATACGACATCAGCGGATAAGGAAAAACTCCCCAAAAAACCCCTTTAACGGGGGAAAAAAATGGTAGAAACCTCAGGAAGAGCAACTGAGGAGGGATCCCTCTTCCAGGAGAGACAGACGTGCAATAGATGTCGTACAGAACAGATCAGCATGACACAATGAGACAGAAAGAGAGACAGAGAGAGAGACAGAGACAGAGAGAGATGCAGGACAGACGGTAATGACAGTAGCTTACAACAACATTAATGAAAATAATAATATTATAATTATTCTGGCTACTGTGGTACAATATGTTGAAAGTATATATTAATATCTGATAGTATACATATGTCATAATAATCATATGTGTATAATAACAGTAGAAGTATGACTAATGATAACAGCAGCAGCAGGAGGCATCTGGCAGGACCACGGCAGCAGCACAACCACACACGTCACACTATCCAGGCACCGCTGCGATATGAGTTAACCTGCGAACCTTTCCTCTTTAAGTTCATTCCGGTCTTTCTGCGCATGCTCGTTTCCTTGCCCTTCTGGCGCTATGACGTATATAGCGCGCATAGCAACGGGCTGAGATAGAGCAGTCGGACTCGTTGCACTCACCGGTATCCATATGCCAAAGCATGGTCTTCTATCTCCCTTCTTCGACCTTCTACCTCTTCTCCTCAACAGACTAAGCATTAGCAGAACAAGGTTGTTACTGCTGCTTCAAGAATATAACCTAAACAAGCCAGAAAAAGGCACTAAGAACGGCGTCATCAAGCATCTTGTTATCCGGAGCGAGGACTACAGTGTTTTCTTCCGGTAAACGTAAACACGTAACATCCGCCCCGCCCCCTATCTAATCAGAAACCTTCCCTGCCCCAAACCTTGCGCAGACCCGAATAAAGGCGATTAAACTGATCTCCCATGTAAACCCTTATTCAGAATGAATATTTCTCATGTAAACTACCTGGAAAAACTTTAATTCCGAATGATTTCATTCAGATTTATTTCATTCTGAATGAGAAGCTATCATGTAACCGTACCCAGTATCTCGTGAGTGAGAAGCTCCTAATGATGCTCAACATATATGTACCGCTGCAATGGTGATTTTTATATGTATTATGGCAGTATTAATAATAATATAGCCATACAACCAATGTTCTTGCTTCACAATAAGCCAATAATATGTGCAATGGATAAATGTTAAGTGACACTGAGATCAGCACTCTTACTGACCAGTCCACATAAAAAAGTAAAGAAGGCACATTTAACTGTGGCTATAAAGGAGTTGATTATGTTTTAATATCTGTGATGTATGAAACCTTATAATATACATATGTATAAAATTCCATTTGCCCAGGTGGCTCGTAAGCTGGTAATTGTAGAAGGAGAACTGGAGCGTACAGAGGAGAGGGCAGAGCTGGCTGAGGCGTGAGTATCTATAACGTTTACCTTACAACCCATTGTCTTCTTATGAGATTTGACTTTTCTATGTGCTTTTTAGTAATAAGGCCAGATCACTCGGTGGAAGAATAAGAACTGAATGTCCAGAAAAATTGCAAGATGAGTTACAAAGTCAAGCTTCTCAGCTGTCAGGTGTCACAACATCCTAACTCCTTTTACAAAGTAGAATGTATTTGCTGACTTCTGCTTGTGTGGTCAGTTTGATTTTAGATACAGCAACATACTGTTTTTTAAAACAATGTGCAACCAGGGCCAGACTGGAAAAAATCTTTCAGGGCAGGAAATATAGGGCGAAATATAGCCCCAGTCAGACCACTTTTTAGGCAGGGGGTCTGGAAGTCTGCTATCAGGAATATTTTACTTCAAATACTTATTTTCCTGCATTCTGGTGCATTTGAGTGCATGTTAAACACAAAAACTAAGGAGCCAACAGCTACTTAGTACAATGTGCATCAAATAAAACCCAAGGTACATATCATGAAGAAGGGAGACAACACAAGGACTAACCCTTTACCCTATCCAAGCTAACCCTTTATTAAATAATTTGCTATTTAATAATCATTTCATATATAAATTCAAATATCTCACCTGAAGGGTGGTCTGAAGTATTTGGCTTCTCTTGCTCATTTCTCATTTTAGCAAAGCATCATCTGCAAGAGCCTTTCTTCTTTTATCTCACTCCCTCTCTGCTCCCCTCTTCCTCCTCTTTCCACCACAACCCATTTTAAAGCGCTCCCAACCTTTCTGTGCTTGACTGACTGCTTCAGGAGCATTTGACAATGTGTGATGCCTTCCCAGCACTCCCAAAGAATAAAGCTTTTTAGCTGTGGCCCATTTAGTGGGCCAGGCCACTGGAAAAACTTCCGCTATTCCCAGCAGCCAATCTTGGCCTGTGTGCAACTCTAAATTAATCTAATGTTCTTATTGACATCTGTGTTTTGTCTCTTCTCTTCCTTGAAATCCAAACTAAACAAGTAAATGTGCTGAACTGGAGGAGGAACTGAAGAACGTCACCAATAACCTGAAGTCTTTGGAGGCCCAGGCTGAGAAGGTAGGTCCAGGATATAGTACTCAGACCAGCAGGCACAGCATGCTTTAGTTATTCTGCAAATACACACAGGAAACAAATTAAATTAAATAAATTAGTGGAGAAACACAAGAAAAGCTATCCTTGGCCCAATCCCAATTCCCTTTCCTTGGTCCTACGCCTAGTTTTGGAGTGCCCTCAACTGAGTAGTGGCCCTTCAGAAAAGAGCAACAAGGGTAAGGTTTGATATCTTAAAGCAACACTTACCTTTCTGGATATTTTACACTTTTCTTTGTGTAGGTTAAAATGCTATTAATAAGCTGATGGCACACTAAAATGTAAGTCAATTCCACCAGAAATAAAAAGTCATCATTATACCATTCTCATATGGTTCTAAGAAAACTCAGACCAATCACTGACCGAATGCAATGATTGGTCTGAGTTTTCTCCTGTCCTGTCTGTCTTCCCCACGTGGAGGCCTCCGACTGATGTAACCGCTCGCGCAGCATCTCCCCACTATGAACACGGTGCAACAATAAGTAAATTCTTAAGTGCAATACAGTTGCAAGTTTCTAACAGACATTAGAAACCGCTGCAGAGATCTAACGCTACAACCAAGAGAGCTCAGGATGTGTAGCAAGCTTGGCCTGCTACGTCGAGCTAGCCCTGAGATGACCGTGGTTTCGCCTGGAGCTGTCCTGACGGGGAGGCGCCGGCAGCGCTGTGACAAGACACAGGAGCAGAGGAAGTGCGGAGGGGTTAGCTCTAGGCTAAGAGCTAAGACCTAATCCCATCAAACCAGCTCTTCCCAGCGGCCTTCTGGCGAACGTCCACTCGCTGGACACGAAAATGGATTACATCTGACTGTGGAGATCCAATCACCAAGGAGTGAGGGACTGCTGCGTCCTTGTGTTCACTGAGACATGGATGAATAGTAACATATCAGACTTCGGTGTTGAGCTAACGGGGCTAACACTACATAGAGCAGATGGGGAGGCTGCATCATCTGGTAAGCTCAGGCAATATACACAAACAATTTATGGTGCTGTGATGTGAAGAGGATCTCACAGTTCTGCTCTCAGGATGTGGAGTTTTTGACTGTGAAATGTCAACCCTTTTCATACTACTATTGCACTATATGTTCTTTCTTATATCAATCAATCAATCAATCAATCAATTTTATTTATAAAGCCCAATATCACAAATCACAATTTGCCTCACAGGGCTTTACAGCATACGACATCCCTCTGTCCTTATGACCCTCGCAGCGGATAAGGAAAAACTCCCCAAAAAAACCCCTTTAACGGGGAAAAAAAACGGTAGAAACCTCAGGAAGAGCAACTGAGGAGGGATCCCTCTTCCAGGACGGACAGACGTGCAATAGATGTCGTACAGAACAGATCAGCATAATAAATTAACAGTAATCCGTATGACACAATGAGACAGAGAGAGAGAGAGAGAGAGAGATGCAGGTAATGACAGTAGCTTACAACAACATTATTGAAAGTAATAATATTATAGTTATAGTTCTGGCTACTGTGGTACAATATGTTGAAAGTATGTATTAATATCTGGCAGTATACATGTGTGACAATAGTCATATGTGTATAATAACAGTAGAAGTATGACTAATGACTAATGATGGCAGCAGCAGCAGGAGGCATCTGGCAGGACCACGGCAGCAGCACAACCACACACATGCACATATGTTGCACGAATTGTTTTTAAATGTTTTGTTTCTTTTTGCTTGGAGTATGCTAAATGTCGCATGCCAGTTGCTAATGGCTAACATTAGCCTACTGTAGCATTGCCTCTGAAACATTAACGTTATCTCCCTTGTGCGTTTCAACTTACTATTAATGTTAACGCTACTATCTAACGTTAACTGTAACCTTATTCTAAAACTCATTAGTCATCACTGACTGAGTTTTAAAACTCCGGGGTTGCGTTTGTAATGTTATACTCACTGTCCTCTTCCGTATATCTAACGTTACCTTGCCAACGCCTACGTCTTTCATAGACGTAATGGGGACGTAATGGAGGAAGGGGGAGTAGGCCGTTGGAGGGAGGTGGAGTTGCAGGAGGAGAGGGATGGGACTTTGGAGGGAGGCGGGAGTTGTGGATGTTCAAATTTTTTCTAAGTGCGGTGTGAAATTCAAGAAAGGTAAGAGTTGCTTCAACCTGGGAAATGGGATGCCACTTGTTACATCATCAGTAGCCGACAATAGCACATACATAACACACCGGCAACAAGGCTCAGGGTCTTCCCATTCTGGCGCTGGTTTCTACAATGCCACTTGCAAGTGTGTTGTTTTTCATCATACTCTGTTTGATGAATACAATGGCTGGACAATGTGTTGACAATAACTTACCAAGGTGTTAGATATAACACTAACATTACCTGTGTCTGTTATGTGCACGTTAACATTTTAATGTTGCTAATTATGCTTGGTTGATGTTTCAATCACGCAACAGACCCCTCCAAGGCTGTAAGATGAAGCAAACACCAAAGTGCCAAAAATTGCAGTTCTTTGAATGACCATTTGAGGCTGGCTCTATAAGCCAGTCAGTCCCCATAGACCTCTATGTTAAAATGCCCAACTTTACAGGAAAAATAAACATGTTTACAGCCTGGCATTAAAAAAAGGTTTTGGTCTCTACAGCTAATGTCCTCCTTCATGACAAATGCACAGGGGGTGAATATTTATATACCTCTACCATTTACATTTTATTAAGGCTTAAAGTGGCAGGCTGTCTGTGAGGTGTTGCTACACTCTATGAGTCGGATCCACCCCTTGCCTCTCCACAGCTCGACCTTCATGTCCAAATGGTCACTTCTGGCTCCAAAAAAATAAGATGGTAACAGCCAAAATGCTGAACTGGAGGAGTCTTTTCAAAATAAACTTCTTTACCACAGGAAATCTCGTTTCTGCTGGTTAAAGGCATACCGTCTCATTTTACAATAAATGTCCAATATAGATTTACTTCATCTTTAGCTTTACTTCCTCAGGATTAGGCAACATAAGTACGTGGTCATGGTTACGTTAAAATAAGTATGTTCTTGACTTTTGTGCTGTAAACTGCTTTATGTCACATGACATACGTGACATACTACGCTAAGCTCTTAAAATAACTCAGCGTTGATTTAAGGTTTCACATTGGACAGGACCAGCAGTCTCCTGATTTGTTTGACACATCCACCAACTGTCCCTCCCACTTTTATTTACACTTCTTACAGAAGCTAAAGGGTGTCTCAGTGCATCATTATCTGACACCAAAGGGCAACTGACCAAGCATCAGTATTTGACTGGATGGGAGTGAGAACGGGTTGAAGAGATAGAGAGGGAGGAGTGGTGTCAACACAGCAATAAGAAAGAAAAAGAGTTGTTGAAAGGAAAAACAAAGATGATCACACAGCAATTATCTTCTTTGTGATGAAATTTCACATTATTTACTACTTAGCCTGCGCACTGTAAGTCAAGTCAAGTCAAGTCAACTTTATTTATATAGCACTTTAAATACAAACTGAGTTCATCCAAAGTGCTCTTACAGCACACACACAGTAATGATAACATATCATTACCGTTATTATTGCACCTGTAGCAAAAACTGTATCCTTGCTGTTTTTATACTGTCACCATATTGTGACAGTAACAGCAACAATGACAATCACGTTGTGTGCAATTAATGTCGAGTGAGTAAAACTGTGTTTTAAGATGACTCTTGAAAATGTCAGTGGTGGGGGAGAATTGAAAGAATTCCAAAATCTTGGGGCAGCAATAGTGAAAGCCCTGTTGCCATAATATTTAGTCCTGGATGTTGCGACAGACAGAAGTCTTTGGTCAGATGATCTCAGTTCTCTCACAGGCCTCTAGTTTCGCAGACCGGGCGAGGCGGAGGCGCAGCGCACCTGCGCTTCGCCAACTGGGTGTGGCCAGGCGGATTTTGCAAGTTTGGCACACCGTGTGCGCTGGCGCAGCTACTCCTCTTTCCCACCTCCGTCCCTCCTACCTGCGCAAGTCGGAAGGAGGGAGGAGAGAAGGCGTGGAGTGGGTTTTACACAGCCGATTCACATCACACCAATCAAATGAGCCCCTCTCCTCGCCCTTAAATGCGCCCCGCGGAGGCGTAATGAGAGTTTACTCAATTCGCCATGGCAGAAGAGAGCAGCAGCGTCAGACGGCCAATCTACTCCCAGGAGGAAACTGATATTTTGGTCCAGGAGGTCCAAGCTCGCAGTGTCCGAATATACGGAACTGCGAGCAGACCTCCACGGGCTAATGATGCAAAGGTAGCCTGGGAGGAGGTCACCACAATTGTAAATCAATGTTGCGTTTCTCTCGTGCGCGCACACTCTCTCTTTCTCTCTCGCAGTCTCACTCTGTTTATTTTCTTTTGACTTTTCTAAGATGGCAGATGCTGAATATATACTCCCTATCTGATGCTGTGGCTTTTTGTGGTTGGCTGAGAGGGATGTGAACTCATAAGTTTGCAGCTGTGTTATGGCTGAGAGGGATGTGAACTCATAAGTTTGCAGCTGTGTTAATCAAATCAGGTTGGGTTTCCATTTCGCGTGCCAAACGTGCCAAACAGTGCCAATCCCCTTTGATCTGACATCAGATGTGACGGGACAGTCGATATAGAGATACATTTATATGCTAATTGCAGATAGTTGCATTGAATAGTGGTTTCTGTGGGTATTTATTGCATCGTTAATGTGCCTGACATTCTAGAGACCTGCCTGTGAGGTTTTGGTGACGGGTGCCCACTGTCCACCGGTCAGCCAAACTGCCACTACACCGGCTGCGCTCCGCCTGCGTTGACAGTAGACCTGGTTTCAGCTGGCGAGCTTTTAGCACACCTTCGGTGAAGCCTTTTGGCACGAAAATGTCACTGCGCCAAGCTGGATCTGTCGACACCTCCCCCTGCTGCGCCGCCACACCCATCTCAGCGCACCTCGGTCTGCCAAACTACCAAACTGAGCGTGCCTCGGGTTGCGCTGCTCGAAACTAGCCCTGCGCGAGGGTCGCCACCCTGCGGCACACCGGGAAACTAGAGGCCACATTGTGATATGGGGAGAGGACCTCTGTGACGTAAGAGGGGGCAAGGCTATTTAACACATTGTAGACAAACATTAGAATCTTAAAATATAGTCTACTCTGTAGCTAATAGGCAGCCGGTATAGGGAGGCAAGAATGGAGGTAATGTGCTTCCTTTTTTTTACATTGTTAAAACTCTTGCTGCTGCATTTTGGACTTGTTGAAGGATAAACAAGACTTAGTAATACCATAATACTAATGAGTTGCAATAATTGAGGTGGGAGGATATGGAGGAGTGGATGACTTTCTCCAGGTCAGAAGTACAAAAAATTGATCTGAGTTTGAAGATGGTGCGCAGCTGCATGAAACTTAATTTTACAACTTGATTGATTTGTTTGTCAAATTTAAATTCCAAATCAAATATGACTCCAAATTTTTACATGTAATTTAAGGGGGGGGGGGGGGGGCAATGGGCCAAGATGAAGAGAAATAATGCTGGTCAAGTGCTGTTCTCCAAATAAAATAAAAAATTAAAGCTGCAAGCAGCGTTGGGCAGGACCTCGGACTCACGCCGTTTCGGTCTCCAGCTCACGTAGACAGTTAAAGACAAAAGTTGTAGACGATTTTAGACCCCTCTCCGCTCTAGCTCACAGCTGACAATTTCTCCACATTTGTTCATGTTACTTTCAGAGGCACTAGCTCACTTCCTGTTGGATTTAGGGCAGGGTGTCAGTGTGTGTTTTGTAGGTCTCGATGAGATGAACAAGCCAGTTTTGGTTTGATCTTTCTATGACATTCCTACGGGCCACAGCGGCCATTTTAGTGTGTCTAGGTGGCGCTAGAGTGCCCATTTTGGCACTTTTGGAGTTATTTTTTTTTTCCTTTTATCAAATTTTTCTGTCTTCAGCCGAGGTCCCTAAAAAATTGCAGTCACCCAGGATTTGATGTCATGAAGACAGTTATTGAGGTCACTTAGTTTGTTGATGTTTGGCTCTAGGGGAGGTAGATCTCTGTGTCAGCCGCATAACAGTGAAAAGATACATTATGTTTTTGAATAATTTATCCTAGCGGAAGTAAATAAATGGAGAAGAGGATTAATTTCTTCTTTCTTCAAAAAGTTGATATGAGGCGCATGCCAAATTGCTTTCACATGGATTTGCATCTGAATTATGTTGTTTCTCAACACAGTACTCTCAAAAGGAGGACAAGTATGAGGAAGAGATCAAGATCCTCACTGACAAGCTGAAAGAGGTGAGCAATAACGAATGGTGACCTTAAGATATAGTTTTTTTTCTTTACAACCTGTCCTATACTGTAAAGGATTTCAGTAAGATGCTAAAGGTTGACATACCATTGCCTATTCCGTGTATTATAGTTCGTTTACCTCAGATGCAATCTGATCAGACTTGCTCTTTGTCATCGCAGGCTGAGACCCGAGCTGAGTTTGCTGAGAGATCTGTAGCCAAGCTGGAAAAGACTATCGATGATCTGGAAGGTTGGTGGAACATTGACTACAGTTTTACTCATAAGTGCACCCTTTAAACAGCCCAGTTGACAAAAGTAAATGTTGGCATTGTTCGTTTCTGCAAACCACGGATGTGTTACATTTGTCTGTTTCATACATATCATATTAACATTTCTAAAGTGACAGGTCAAATGACATGTATATGTAATTGTGACAAGGACACCCCTAGAGGTCCTGTGTCCACACCTCGAGAGGTCAGAGCCAAATGTGATCCAAGGAGGCTCATTAGGTTAGGATAACAACGCAACATTAGGGTTAGGGTTAGGGTTTCTGATCTTCCTACTGCACCTTGGAAGAAAGTGGGAAAAGATTTGTTTCATTGCAAAAGGGAAAGATTATTTGTTAGTAATTGATTATTATTCAAACTTCCCAGAAATTGCTCTGCTCACAAATGCAACTGCCAACAGTGTAACCACTCATGTCAAGTCCATCTTTGCTAGGCATGGAATACCAGAGACTGTAGTTAATGAAAATGGTCCATGTTATAACTGTAGAGAATGGCAGCAGTTTGCAAAACAATATGGTTCCACCATGTCACATCCAGTCCCCAGTATGCACAGGCAAATGGCAAGGCTGAAAAGGGAGTGCATATCATCAAGCAGCTTCTGAAGAAGGCCACAGACAGTAAGTCAGATCCTTATCTAGCTCTGCTGAGCTACAGGTCTGCCCCCTTGACTGTGGTCTGTCCCCAGCAGAACTTTTGATGAGTCGCAAGTTATGCACAACCCTGCCCTGCTACACAGAGGTTAAACAGAGACCGGCGATACAGACAAAAGTGGAGAATCTGAAATGGAAACAAAAACAGCATTACGACTAGTCGACTAAAGCTCTCAGACCACTTGCAAAGAATGATGTGGTGAGAATCCAAGACAAGGATGCTTGGAACAGGAAAGCTACTGTTCTTTAGGAAGTAGGACCAAGGTCCTATGAAGTGAGAACTGAGGAAGGACATGTGCTCAGAAGGAACCTTCAACACCTTCTGAGAACCAAAGAGACTTTTCAAGAGACGCTGTGTGGTGATGCAGATGGAAAGGATGCTATGTCACACGCAGACACGGTGCCTGAGTTAAAATCAGATGGGCATGTGCAGGCGGAGACAAGTGATGTTTCCACAGAGTCGCCTGTATTGAGGAGATCTGAACATCAGATCAAAAGACCAGTTAGACTTGATCTTTAAAGCAGTATACTGGATTCTTAGGTTCTAATGTTATGTGTTTTTTTTTTTTTTTAAAAAGGTACAAATATGATTTGTGGTTTTGAAATGTGTTTATTTGTCTAAAAGAGCTTGGTGTTAATTGAAAACATGTTGAAATGTTCAACAAAGACAAGCTGGAGAAGATAAAAAAAATGATGATATAAAAAGAAAATGTTGTAATTTTGATGATGATAGTTTTGATTACAACACTGATATTATCCATGTGTGTTAAGGCAAGTGTTTTCTTTTGTTCGTTGTTCATAACTTCAAAGAAAGGGGGATGTGTTGCTGTGCAGTTATTTAAGTGTATTACCAGAGGTGACCAGTAGAGGGACCTATGTGATAAGGAATGTTGCTAAAAGGGAGACCAGACAAAGAAGGAGGCACTTCCTGTTTGGTTATGAAGATGTGTAAATGATAAAATAAAGTTTGAGCGCTAGTTTTCTCAACAGCTTAACATATGGCGATATATATGGGGAATGGAGAGGCAGTAGAAAACAAGTTAATGCACAAACTGAAGCAGATTAAACATGTCACAATGTCTGGTGATATGTATACAGTTAAATTTTACATAAACACCTTTACATACTGTTATACAACTAATCATCTCTCCGAGCAAAGTTTTGACTGTAAGATTGGTTTAAGATTGGCTCAGAGAAGGACAAGGCTTGTTTCGAACTATCTGGATCCTGGTCAGGAAAACCTCCCTGAATGGTTCATTTAACTGAATTAGATAAAAGCTTAAGGGACTCTCCTTGCCTTTCTAGACATTCGACCACTCAAAGGAAAACAATGCCAATGTAAAGTCAATTAGGATCCTTTTTCGTGATGGACACACGGATTCCCTGATTCAATAATGTCACGTCAACCTCGTTTTCCTCAATGATATCTTTAACATTCCTGTATACACACAAAAACACGGAAGTGTCCTTGATAACTCAACAATATGACAGGTTAATGTCAAGGTCATAAAATAAAATAAATGTATTTTGCCAGCTTTTGATAGCGTAGGGCTTTAAGAGCATTGTGCTGTGGGCCGATGGGGCGTGTTCCACTACTGTTTTGTAGCTACTGTCTGACGTGTGTGGGCTTCATTCCATTTCAGATTGCCATCTGTCTGCCGTAACCGAATCGAAACGCCACTAATAAATAAATAAATAAGAAGAAAAAAATAAGGCTGAGCACGGAAGAACCAGGGAGGAAACACCATCACATGGAGTGTCCGCATCGGGAGGCAGCCGCCGCGGCAACCCGGCCACCCTCCACTCCACCAGGGGAGAGCAGACCCCAAGCCAGCTCCACAGAACCAGCGGCCGCTGGTTTTTCATAAAATGAAAAAATCAAAACTTTGTCATAGAGCTAAACCAAATACATCATTGGAAAGGTCTCAACCTGTAGAGTAACATATGTCAGTATGAAGATTCTACATGGCTCCTGCTTTCAGCCATTCGCCTTTGAACCTTGACCTCAGTGCATGTTTGAGGGCTTATAACTCAGCAACAAAAGGGGGTACAGACATGGGACCAACTGTTATAGAGAGCTCTTGACCTCAACAATCATGTGAGTGTAGTCAACAACTGGGGGTGCTGTCAGATATGGGTAAAATATGGATAAAATAAAATTTTCACCCATTTAGAAATTAGATATTTAAAATCTGATTACACAAGTGTGTTTACCATCCTCTTAAAGTCCACAGTGTACTCTCAATTCAGTATTTACAACTTCCAAATCTAGGAAAAACACTTATATTTTTTAAAAACTACAATTCCCTGGGACCGCACCATGCAGTTTGATACATATCAGCAACATAGTTGTTGTTCTTCTGATTTGCAAAGTAGGGTTCTAAATGGGGTTGTAAAAAGATATATCTACCTAATATATCTAATATCCAGTAAAGCCGAACTAGTTATTACACTGCACCTAGATGAACTATGTTAAGAAAAAGTAGCCTACAGATGTTGGCTAATTTTCAATATTTTAGCTAACACGCTAGAAACGGCGTTTTTGGGACGGTAGGTTTGTTTGTGGCTTGTAAAATAGAGCTGTAAAATAGGGTTGTAAAAAGATAGATCTACTGAATATATCTAATATCTAGTAAAGCCGAACTAGAAATGACACTGCACATAGATGAACTATGTTAAGAAAAAAAGCAAGGATGTTGGCTAATTTCAGATATTTTAGATAGTACTCTGCAAACGGCGTTTTTGGGACGGTAGGTTTTTTGCAGCTTGTTGTAAAATAGAGTCATAAAAAGATACATCTACTGATTATATCAAATGTCTAGTAAAGCTGAACTAGTAATGACACTGCACCTAGATGAACTATGTTAAGAAAAAGTAAGGATGATGGTTAATTTCAGATAATTTAGCTACTATGTACTACTGTAGAAATGGCATTTTTGGGACTGAATATTTGAATAGGCCTATATCAAATATCTAGTACAGCCGAACTACCATGTATTATTATCATTATTATTGGTGGGAAATTATAACAGAGGAATATATTTGCCGTTTTAATATCAAGAACACTTTAGTGTTTTTGTGTGTATAGGGGACGTTGTTGAATCAGGGAATCCGTGTGGACACCATGACAATGGATCCTAATTGACTTTACATTGGCATTGTTTCCGTGGTACCGGCACGTAATTTCAACCCATTATGTGCTGCCACCACGGAATGTGGTGTTAAGAGTTCGTGGTCATTTAGGAAGTGAATTCACCTGTCTTTATAGCCATATTTAAACCAATAGTTGAGGTGCTTCCAGATTGTTTTTAATCATATCACTCTGAATCAAATTGCGTTTTAAGTGTAACATTTAAGAAACAATCAGCTTTAGTTGTTTTTGATGTAGTTGTGTAGAACTGCATTGTATTGACTGGTCTCTAACATTATGTTCCCCCATTTCCACACAGGGTGTGGACAAATATTGTCCAAAAGTTTAACCCGGGTTCTCACCAGGGTTTAAGTTTCTATTTATGCTAGTCATTGCAATACATTTAAATGCAGTTATATTTTTCTGGTCACCCGGTCTCACCTAAAGTCGTCCAGCGCTTGGTCAGTGACTCTCAGCATCAGACACCGATAAAAAAAAAGCTGTCCTTTCATGTCGACATGATACGCAGCCAGTCTCCGTTATAATATAATGGCATCCTGTGGCATCAGGGGGAAATGTCGCAGGTCAACAATGTAAGTTCAGGGCTTGACGCTAACTTTTTTCCCAAGGAGCACATGTGCTCCTAAGTTGAAAGAGCGCACAAAGAACTTTAGGGGCACAATGTAAACTGATCAAATAATGTGTTTTCCGTAATAAACATGATGCAAATAGACATTTACAAGCAAAATTATTTAATGAATTTGTATACAAAATGTACAGAAAGGTAAAATCATCAAGTTTTGAAAAAGTATTGCAATTTAATTTTGTCTTTAATGTTATTATCTTATATATATTATCTTTGCAATATGATTATCTTATATAATGTTATTACTATCCTAAAACATTCTCCAGGTCCTCTGAAACTCTGCAGGACTTATTTCCACCCTGCCCAGCAGCGGTACCGTGGCAAACGGTCCCTAACTGCGGGGAGAACGGAGCCTCTTTTCCCGGTCCCTCTTCTCCGCCACACTTTGACTTATTCCCACCCAGCCGACAGCCTGGCCGTGGAGAAAGGTCCCTAACTGCATCAATGAGTGATTAACATAGGGGGGATCAAAATAAAATAAATAAATAAGATAAAAATCAACCAGCCACCCTCCTCCCCTGACAGTCCCTTCATAAGTAAAGAACAGTCCCTAAAGTGCGGTGAGGTTTGTGGACCATTACCTGCCACAAGAGAGAAATGTGAACAGCTCGTTTCTCCTCCGACACGCTACATACCTGTGTGCCGCCACGGCTCGGTTGTCCAGATACTACTGGGCAGTCATGACACCAACGAAAGAGGAAATTACTGGACCTGGAGTCAGACTTCTCTGTCGCGGTAAGCCGTTCTTGCGCACTATGATCCTCCGCCATATTCCTGTCTGTGAGCCCCGTTCAACCCACAACCGCCGTGATAATAGAGGCGCCCCAGCGCCCACTCCACCAACTTGACGTGGAAATGAGCAGTAGTCTAGAAAACTGGCGAGGTTTTTTTTTTTTTTTTCTTTTTTGTGGAGAGCGCTTGTGCGCCCTCACATAGATTGCGCCCTGGGCAGTTGCCCACATTGCCCATAGCAAAAACCATCCCTGCCTCCGCCACACTTTGACTTATTTCCACCCTGCCGACAGTGGGACTTATATTCATTATGCCGACAGTGGCTTGGAAAACCGCCCATAACCGTGTTACACGGGGAGGAGGGAAGAGGGAAGGCGGCTGGAGTTCCTTCAATATTTGCGGTTATATTATCATATTTTTTTACTGACAAAAATATAGGCTGCTTCGGCTGATTTTTTTATGCACACATGTGCCCCTAAATATTTTTTACAATTCGCACACACCTATTTTTAGTCGCAAATGCGAGTGAAACGCTCGCACTGTCGAGCCCTGAAGTTACAGGGTGAAAGTCCAAGTAGGATGGGTGGAACCACCGACTTTCACCCAGGAGGCCGGTGTTCACTTCCTGTGTGATTGTAAAGCCAGACACAGTTTTTTTCCCCCAAAACCAACCACATGCTTTTGTTGCCTAAACCCAACCTCGTGTGTGTGTTGTTGAAGGAAAAAAAAAGTCAATTCGTGGTGTTGTACCGACGTAGTACTCTTTTGAAAGAGACTGTATGCAAAGTGTACATTTCCTATGAAAACGTAAGTGTATTTTGAAAACAGACCATGCATGCAACAGGCTGAAGTTGACATGGCGTCCCAGAACGTCAACAACCAAGTTGTATCTTGATGTGGAAAGTCCGTGACCAAACGGTGATGTATAACGAGGTCAGGGTGAGAATGTGTTGTAATAGTTGTTATTATCACATTTTCCACCAGATTAATTTCAGTCTCTCTGTTACATTTTTCCCTTTTCCTTTGCCACACACTTTTTCTTGGTCTGTGTGTGGACATATACAGATGAGCTTTATGCACAGAAACTCAAGTACAAAGCCATCAGTGAGGAACTGGACCACGCCCTCAATGACATGACCTCTATGTAAGTAGTGATTTGTGTCATTTCTGAGTGAGAAGCTTGTGAAGCCTGCCAATGTAACATTCCTTTATCAAAAATAACTTAATTGTGTACTGCTCTGTCTGGCTGTAATGCTGGCTGGCTGTTGCCCACGTACTACACCCAGTGATGTCACAGTGTGCTCAGGTCTAGACCAGTTCTAGCAGTGCCCCACCAAATGCTCCGCCTTCCCCCACCAGACTAAACATTAGCACAGAATAATTCTCCATGTTGAGCAGTTCATTGTCACTAAAGAAGATGGCAGTGTTGTATTTCTGTATGTTAAGTGAATGGAACAGAGGCAAGACAACACCAATCAATTCTTATGACTGACACGTCTGTCAGTTCTTAGGCCTACAAGTCAGTACTGCAAGACACCAGCACAAACACAAACAAATGTGTTTTATTCATCAAAGACAGGAATAACTTAATGCATCACATTCGCTGAATTTACAAGAAGGGACAAATAATTCAGAATTTGTCACGGACAACATTTCATAATGCCTGGTTCACACTACACGACATTTCTGACCATTCTGACGGTCACTATGTCACACCTGGTGATTGTCATAAAATCGTGCCGTGACTTCACTGACAGACTTGACAGACTACACGATGGTCCATACCAATCATGCCAGTCCTCTTTCACGACACGTGCAAGATGTCTTTGGGTTATTCTTGTCGTATTTTTATTATCATTACGTTTATTTCAGTTACTGTTTCTGTTCAAGTACCAGCCGAAATGTTTTTGTAGTAATGTAAAAAGTGCCACCAGATGTCAGGAGCTACATTTGAAGTACTGCATGCAAACACACAAGTCACTGAATCCTCCACAAGTTCCTGCAAATGTTTCGCAATAAAAGCCTTTTTAGAAAATGAAGGAATTCTCTAAATCGAAGTTATAATGGGCTTCTATTTTTATACAGATGTAGGAAGTGTTGAGTTTGAAATGGCGGCGCGATGCATAAACTTTATGAAGGCAAACAGGAGTGGATAAAAAGTAAAAATATAAAAATACAGAGAGAATAATGAATAACGGCCCGTTTATAATAGAGTCTGTTTCAAATGAAGCTGGTAGCCTCTGCAGTTTGGTAAATAAAGGCCCTGGCCACTATTTTTTTTATTTTTCTTACTGTATGTCCGTCTCCATTTATGAAGAAATAACATTCTATGCTAGCTTGATGCTAATGGCAGTACTCACCAAGTTGCTTAAGTGCCTCTGCTGTTTCACCCCATCATTTTCTCTGTTGTAGTAACATCCCTAGTAATCTCGCCACCAGACAATCAGAGATCTCCGCCTTCTGATAGTCTGGGGACACTCCTTTCTAAAGCTCCGCCTTCTGATAGTCTGGGGACACTCCTTTCTAAAGTGTGTTTAACACACTGGAGAAAATGGCTGGCAACAAAGCAACGCCTCTTGCATTTTTGAAAAGGACACGCCCTCCCGGAAATGTGCGCTCCCCCTTTTCTTGTCCGCAAGGAAACAAACACACAGAGAGCTTGAAAATGGATGCCGAGAGATTTAACTCAGTTTTATCAAACGTGTGCTCAGTCCACAAGATTGCGGAAACAAAGGACTTACAGCGACTTTGTTTAAAACTGTATCCGCCCATCTAAACACAAAATCAGGGAGAAAGACATCAGTCTTTAGTTAAGCAAAGCGTCTAAAGACTGACTTGTGAGTCTACATCCCTGGAGGAAATATCAAAAAGGCTGCTGAGGTGTTGTCGTACAGTTGTCCGCGGCAGCAGATCACTCTGTGTTCCTATTGGTTAGAGTGACGGCTGTGATGGGAGCAGTCGTGAACAACAAAAAGAAAATCAAACATGCTAGACTTTCTGTTGGAACGTCATGAGGCGTCCCAGACCTAGCATCAGTTGTCGTCTACCATGACACCCTACACAAGATGAAATGATGGATTATCGTCGTTCACGATCCATGCCAACACCGTACGTCGCTGCGTCGGGCTATAATGGGGCTGATATCGTGTAGTGTGAACCAGGCATAGGGTTGATAAAGTTTTCCTTCACTCACAAAATTCAGCGATTTTTAAAGGAGTCTGGTATTTTCTCCCCGGATGACAAAGGAGTATATTGTATTTACTGCCCAGCGAACATTTTTCCGTTGAAAAGACCCTTAAAAAAACGACACTGGTGAAAAGATGTTCAGAAATGGTTCAAAAGTGAAAGTTTTTTCACTGACTGTAGACGTTGATTGAACATTAACATTTAGACCACATTTCACCAGGATTTGCAATAGTGAGATTTCTCATCCTCTACAGTATGCAAATAATAGTCTACCGTCAATGTGTAGCCTAATTAAGAAATCACATCGAAATATCTCAGCTGAAAGTCAATATTGCAAATCCAGGTGAAATATGGTCTAAATGTAACCATTCAATATATATCTATATATCTATATATATATATCCATATATATGTGTATACATATATATATATATACACACACACATAAATCGATATATATGTATGTATACTTTAATTGTTTTATTTTTTTACCGAGACATTTTCTCATAGGTTGAAATATGTTTATTTTTCATACCACTAGGACGTCTTTGAAGGCATAGTCCTATTACAAATGTTTTACCTGTATTTGCGTGTTTTTTTTTACTTTTCCTTAAAAGAAAAAAGAAAAAAAAAAACAGAACACTTAGGTGTGATGCAAGAATTGCTCCAATGTTGTTCTAAATAAAAATTTAGATAAAAAAAAAAAAAAAAAATTCTGTGTGTGAAAGCACTTTTTAAAAAAAGTCACAGTGTAGAGACAGACAGACAGACAGACAGACAGACAGACAGACATAATCAGATGATGGAAAGGTGAACAGTGCACACAATACATTACATAAACTGTGTCGGACAATTGTCTGTCAGTGAAAGAAAACCCACGTGATGTTTCAAAAAACTAAGGTGGTGGAAGACGCTCACAGATCTTTTACTTAAAAAATATCAACAGTGTAGAAATACTGTTCCAAGTAAATGTTCTGTTTTCAAAATAGCATTCAATTAAAAGCTCAAAAGTACTAGCATTTTGCAGAATGGCTCATATTTGAATAATATAGATTATAGTATTGGATTATAATTGTTGCAATAGATAAATGTGTTGCAGTAAAAAGGACAGCACCTACCTCTGAGAAAAAGTGGAGCAGGAATGTAAACTAGCATAATGTGGAGATACCCCCCTAAAGAGGTCCAGGCTAAGCCAAAAATGTCCTCAAAGCCTAATTACACCCCTTTAGCTCTACATGAAAATATTAAACAGAGCACAGTTATAGTTTACAGTCATAAAGAACACTTATATTAACCTGCATAAAAAACTGGCCATGGAGAACAACAGATATCACTACTGCCCTCCCCCCATTCAAGCAGTGTAGAACCTGGCCTACCTTTGGCCACGATAATCATGTAGTGAAAATCTGATATCATGCCAGACCTAATCCGGATATTGTTTAACATTTGGACAATTTTTTTTTCCTAAGCGTCATCACCTTATAACATTTCGTATTCCTGGAGGCGGCAGTAGCTCAGTCCATAGGGACTTGGGTTGGGAACTGGAGGGTCGCCTGTTCAAGTCCCCGTCCGGACCAAAATATGGAATGTGGACTGGTAGCTGGAGAGGTGCCAGTTCACCTCCTGGGCACTGCCGAGGTGCCCCTGAGCAAGGCACCGAACCCCCCAACCGCTCGGAGCGCCTGTCATGGGCAGCCCACTCTGACATCTCTCCACCTAGTGCATGTATAGGTCCAGTTTGTGCATGTGTGTGTTCGGACCTGTGTGTAATTGACAAACAGAGTGAAAAAATTGAATTTGCCCTCGGGGATTAATAAAGTATGTAAAATTTAAAAAAAAAAGATTAAATTAAAAAAGTCAAAGTCTCCCAGGCATTGAAAAGCCTGGTATGAAAAGTTTGTTAGCAATTTTTTATTTCTGATTAGAACCATAACAAAATTAAAATTGGCTAAATAAATCAGTTGAAAGACTGAACTTTGTATACAAAATAAATTGAAAGCTTTATGAGGCCCCTCTCACCCCTTAAAGACACAAAACAGTTTAGTCTGCCCTTTTTGTCTCTGAACACAGCTAGAGCTGAGTGAGCTACTGCTTATACTGCTGGAGCCCCAATGTACACCATCATGTCTTTTCCCAAGAAAGGGAAACAAGGGTTCCAAAAAAAAAAAAAGAAACAAAGGACACTGACTTTGGAAAAAGGAAAAAAAAAAGGTATATGTGAGAGATGTGGTTCAAGAGAGGAAGGGCAGGGGGCCTGTCAGGGACCAAGCAAAAAGGCAAAAGGACAAAGGTGTAAAAAGGAAAATTGTTTTTAATTTGTTTAGCAAAAATGACAAAAATACAGGGATCCCAAATAACTCAAGTAACTAGAAAAAAATAAACTACAAAAACTAGGGCCCAAAATCAAAAGGAGGTCAACTAAGCAATAACGAACTAAAGCTTCAACCTAACACAACATAACTAAACACCAAACTGACCTCACTTTAAATGACACACGAGGGGGTTATATAGACTCAGACTAGACCTAGACAGAAACAGAGGGAACTTGACTGACAGTAACAACATTAAACATTCAACAAACTTAAAGATACCTAAATATAAACAACCTATCAAAAGCAACTATATACAAAGAAATAATTAGCTTACAACAAATGAAAACAAAAAGGCAAACAAAGAGATTTTTGGAGAATTTCAAATGGAGTCCCCCCTTCTTCAATCTCCATCCTGGCTCCTTCCACTTCCTGTGGGCTGTCCTTAAAAGGCCCTCTTGCTCAGGCCTCCAGCCTTTTGCCTGTAGAGCTCGGAGAAACAAACAGTAAGTATTAATTGCAACTTAAAGACCATGCGATAGAATGTTAACTAGTGATGGTGAAATCGAAGCTTCATGAAGCATTGAACCACTTTGACACACCTGCTTCAAGGATGACACACTGCTTCGAAGCATTTCATACAGTCAGAAGAGTGACATCTGCTGGCTGTGTGTCAGAACTGCATCTAAGTGGAAGACCTGGAAAAGCCTCAAGACTGCCTGTAACGAGGCCTCGCTCCCGGTAGTCACGTGATTGTGGGCGTGCCGAAGCAGCGATCGAAACACTGCCTCGGAATACTTGCGCTTCAAAAGATCAATACTGTGTCGAGCAAACTGGCTCAAGCATAACATCACTAATGTTAACCAAATTGTGTGCACCCAAATTAGAAAACAAACTGTCAAAATGAATAAAGTGTGTGGTATGAACATAAAAGACTATGTGTAATGTCATTATTTGATAAAATGTCTGAGTGTAGAAGGTGTAAAAGTGTAAAAGAATACTAACACTGGTGGGCAGCAACTGATGCAGCCACCACAGGGCCCATAGAGACTGCTTGTGCATAGGGCCCAGAATTTGGTGTTATGCCCCTTTATGTGTGATCATGCAAGAGCTTTGCAGTACTTATTTACAAATTGAAAGTGACAAATGTTTGTATAACGTGATGTTGCCACATTTACTTTCTCTGTGAAACGGGTCCCTGGTTGGCTGACAGGTAAGGACTGAAAAGCTCAGCTGTGACAAACTCTACTCATCCATGAAAAACCTGTTGAATGGCCTTCTGCTGACTGTTGCTTGCATTTTGGAGGTATGGTTAGTTAGGACATACATTTCAACTCTGTGTCTTGCTTCTTGTGTTTCCAGCTAAATGTCCAGAAGCTCCACCATCCTATCAGGCTGTGGTTTCAAGACTTGTTCTTTTGGTGAACATCGCCTCTGGGCTCAGTCTGTCCCTCTCCCCTCCCTCACTCCCCTTTATTCCATCTCAGCTCTCTTTCCTCAACTGTTAAAACTGTTAGAATGTGTTTGTGCCTGTTGTACTTCGTTTTCAGCACTTTAATGTGCTGAACGTGCTCATTTTCACAATTGTTCTGTAGTCATCCAATAGCCAGTTTTCATTCTGTGTTTTCTGTTTCAGGATGTTTTTGTCTGATTTCACTCTGTATTGTTCTTCTGTATCATTTGTTCTGTACCCGAGTTATACAAGAGAGGGAAGAAAGCTTGAGTTAATGCATCTGCGTCCATGGCTTTTTTTTTTGTTATACACTCAACCCCAAATTGCTCCTGATGGTCAGGCTGCGTCTGTGTGTGCCTCTATATTTCTGCCTCATCAGCATGCAAGGCATGAATTTCACATTTTAAAATGTCAATCTTTTAAGTCATTATTAGTTGGCTTCAGTGATGTGTCTGTGGTGCTTCATTCTGGCTTTAAAAGAGACATCATTTGGGTAAAAATATGCCATCAAAGATCCTATGGTACAGGGACTGGAAGAATAGTCACAGGACTTGCAAGGGGACTTGCTGATTACCAGGAGCCAGGGGTGCGCCAGGAATTTGGGCCCCATGGAAAAAAAAAAATGACATTAAAAAAAAGTGCTAAAGGCCATCTTTTACAGTCTAAATGTAATTTTTATTGTAAAATCCCGAAATGGAAAATTCTCTTAACATTAATAAAATACTTAAAAAAATAACTTAAATATACATTAACTTTTCAATCAAAATAAATTAAGATCACCATCCCAAATTAATGAAAACAGCAGATTTTTGATACCAATAAATGAACAACACTAAATCCTACAGAACACTGACCCAAATTACCTACAGTTCTGTATCACCACCACTAGATTACATACATTGGGTGTGTGTGTGAGTATGAGTGTGAGTGAGAATGAAACCATTTGCCATTCTGTTGTATTCAGATGAGGTAACCAAAGAGCTTTTGGTGACTTTGTCTTACAAAATTCGATGAGTTGGAGAAACGGTACAGCCTGGGGAGAGAGCTGTCTGTTGGCACAAGTTCGAGAGAAAAAAAGGCCTTCCATTGTAGTTACAGGAAATTGGTGCTTGATTTTTATTGAATTTAGGTTAACAAAATGGCTGTGAAAACTGTGGTGAATGGTCAAACTGGCAAGCATTCTGCAAGATTGTCCATCTTTGAGGAAAACTTTCTAGGACTTGGAAAAACAGGATTTCTGGAAAAAGAAAGTTCACACTGTATATGCAGTTCTTTAAGTTCATACACTGCTAAAAAAAAAAAGAAAAAAAAAGGATCAGATCTTGATGAACGAATTATTCAAGTTGACAATCTTAATTAATGTACATTGTATGATTTGTTGAGAACAGAACAACATAACAATGGTCATTGGAAACCAAAATCATCAGCCCACTGAGTGCTGGATTCAAAATCACACTGAAAATCAAAGTAAAAAATTGAAATCACAGGCTGATCCAACTTGTGTGAATTTTATCTTGGCAACTCATAATGTGACTCAGTAGTGTGTATGGCCCCACCTGCCTGTATGCTCTCCCAACAACATCTGGGAGTTGTTCCTGATGAGTCAGCAGATGGTGTCCTTGGAAATCTCCTCCCAGACCTGGATCAAGGCATCAGTGAGCTCCTGGGGTGTCTGTGGCGGTATTTGGTGGGGTCAGAGGTATCGATACCTAACATCCTATAGTGGATCAGTTGGATTTCGGTCAGGGGAACCAGAGGGCCAGTCAATGGCATCAATGCCTTCATCATCCAGGAACTGCCTATATACTCTGGCCACATGAGGCCGGGCATTGTCCTGCACCAGGAGGAACCCAGGGCCCACTGCACAAATGGAAGGTCTGACAATCGTTCTGAGGATTTCATCGCGGTACCTAACAGCAGTCAGGGTACCGCTGGGTATGATGTGGAAGTCTGTGCGACCCTCCAAGGATATACCTCCTCAGACCATCACTGATCCACCACCAAACAGGTCTTTTTGGATGATGTTACAGACAGCATGATGTTCACCACATCGTCTCCAGACTCTGTCACACCTGTCACATGTGCTCAATGTGAACCTGCTCCCATCTGTGAAGAGAACAGGGTGCCAATGGCGCCCCTTCCCAGTTCTGGTGTTCTCTGGAGAATGCCAGTCGTGCTACACAGTGCTGGGCTGTGAGCACAGGTCCAAATAGAGAATGTCGGGCCCTCATGGCATCCTCATGGAGTCTGTTTCTGACAGTTTAGTCAGAAACATGCACACCAGTAGCCTGTTGGTCATTTTGTAGGGCTTTGGCAGTGCTCCTCCTGTTCCTCCTCGCACATATGAGCAAATACCAATCCTGCTGCTGGGTTGATGCCCTTCTATGGTCCTGTCCAGCTCACCACGTGTACTGGCCAGTCTCCTATCTCCTCCATGCTCTTGAGACTGTGCTGAGAGACACAGCAAACCTTCTTGAAACCACACATATGGATGTGCCATCCTGGAGGAGCTGGACTACCTGTGCAACCTGATTGGGCTGCAGGTACCGCATAATGCTACCAGTAGTAACAAACCCACTGGCAGAACACAAAACTAGAGAAGAATCAGTCAGGAAGGATAAAGAGAGAGCAACTGTCTGTGGCCACCACATGCAAAACCATACCCTTTTGGGGGTTGTCTTACTTTTGCACCTATTGTCACTTTCATTTGCACCAAAGCAGGTGAAACTGATTCACAATCACTTGTTCTTCCTAAATGGATAGACTGATATCCCTGACTTGGTGTTATACTGTGATGATTAAATGTTCTCATACTTTTTTTTGAGCAGTGTATATTATGTCATTATGAATTTTGGTTTACAAGTAGCTATTGGTGAAGTTTTGCTATTGACTGCAACTATGGGAAACAACATTTCAGTAAGGTCATTGGTGGTAGGTGGATTTTTGAAAAGCAAGCCAAATCATTCATTTAGCAAAACTCAGTGTATAGAACTGTGGCTGGGGGAGATATTAGCAATATGCTAACCTCTCAGTCGAGGGACTTAATTGATGTAACTCACCAAAATACATTAAGTGTTAGACAAAATACTAGAAACATCAGCTTAACACTGAGTGTATTTTGGTAATTTAAATCTAAGTTTATAGTATTTTGACTACCCTCATGACTATACATGGGGGAGAATCACTAAATATCAATTAGTTAAAAGTTTTACCCCATTTACCTGTCGTATCTCCCCTTAAATTCAATCAACACCTCTCTAAGGCACTTTTAACAAAAATACAGTAGGCCTATATGCATGAACCCTCAGGAAGCAGGATTTATTGCATTACACTGCAATAGCTTTAGCTAGATGAACTTATTAAACAGACATTGAGTTGAAGTGCCTCTATAGTTCTGCCTCATCAGCATGCAAGGCATGAATTTCACATTTTAAAATGCCAATCTTTTAAGCCATTATTAGTTGGCTTCAGTGATATGTGTCTGTGGTGCTTCATTCTGGCTTTAAAAGAGACATCATTTGGGTAAAAATATGCCATCAAAGATCCTATGATTCAGGGACTGGAAGAATAGTCACAGGACTTGCAAGGGGACTTGCTGATTACCAGGAGCCAGGGGCGCCGGCAGAAATTTTGGGCCCCATGAAAAAAAATGGCATTAAATGACATAAAAAAAATGTGCTAAAGGCCATCTTTTACAGCCTAAATGTATTTTTTATTGTAAAATCCCAAAATGGAAAATTCTCTTAACATTAATAAAATACTTAAAGCCGCTACAAGGAACTTTTAACTGGATATGCAAAAGTCTCTGGTTTCTGCTGATGTCTGTGCGTGACCTACAACAGCAAATGAGACCATCGGTGTGAAGATAAGCTATTCCTATATAGTGTATATCCATACCTTTAGGAAACTGTCTCCGGGTCCGACCCAGGTTGCTTCCAGGACGAAACGATTTACGGCACTCAGACGGCACACGTCATCTTACCTAGCTGCTTACATTTAGTGACTCTTATAAATAGTCGCTATTCCTCCTCCTCGACCCGACGTCCGCGGGGAGTTAAAATAGCAGCAATCATCGGGTAAAAGTTCTGTGAAAGCACTGGACTCACCAACAGTCAGCCACGTCTCAGTCACACAGAGAAAATCCAATCCTCGGGAAGTCAGGAAATCCTTCAGGATAAACGTTTTGTTCGCTAGCGATCTAGCATTTACCAGCCCAATCCTGGCAGGAGCCGGCGGGTCCACGGCGTTAGCTGTCCGGGGAGCCACACACAGAGGCCGCAGGTTGCGCAGATTCACCCCGCGCCAGCGGGGACGAGGAGAGCAGGGGCCGCGGGGCTGGAACACCTCATCCGGGCCGACGACAGGTACCAGCCAGGCGTCGACAGGGTCCAGCGAGTGCCGAGAAATAAAGAGGCGAGGCACCGCTCCATACTCAGTCCAAGAAGCCGTGGAAGTGCTCGCCAAACAGGCCTTCAGCCTTACCAGCCGACCACTGCGTTTACCCCAGCGGCAGTGGCGCTTACGCCGGAGAGGTGGAGCTGGGGCGCGGCAGAGGTGAGCTGGGATCCCCGATAGGAGCGGGGGCAAAGTTTTCCCGTCTTGTTGTTTCATTCATCCCCAAAAACAAACACATGCGCGAGCCAGGTAAGCGTCTTTACGACAATACGCACTAGAGCTCATGGGAAATGTAGGCTTCATTCCGGCAAAACACTACCACTTTTGTCCACAGGGTCGCCAAAATCAACTCCAAATGAAAGTTCATTGTAGGGGCTTTAAAAAAATAACTTAAATATACATTAACTTTTCAATCAAAATAATTTAAGATCACCATCTCAAAATAATGAAAACAGCAGATTTTTGATACCAATAAATGAACAACACTAAATCCTACAGAACACTGACCCAAATTACCTACAGTTTTGTATCACCACCACTAGATTAAATACATTAGATACGTGTTTTGTTTTGTTTTGGTTGTGTGTGTGTGTGTGTGTGTGTGTGTGTGTGTGTGTGTGTGTGTTTGCAAGCTGCTCAAATAAATTGCCCTTCATGGGAATATTAAAGTCTGTATCTATAGTCGTCATTTAACGGCCATAATAAAATCTAAATGAAAGCATCTACATCTATCATCTATCTTTAATACAGGCTGAGTTAGGCTACTTATTGTTTCCAACTGTCCAGCATCCAGTACAGACAGTTGTAGGCTGTTTTTGTTTCATAATATTCATTATGTGGAAAAATTTGTTTGAATTTCTGTCATTAAAAAACAGCCGGACTGGGTGAGAAGACAGACATCAGAGTTCTGGATGTACTGGAGTTTATTTAGGACTTTGGATGATGCATGATAATGATGATTATGAGGTTCACCCTTAGAATTTTAATTGAATAGCCTACCCCTGCTCTCCAGTAAAGGAGGCATAGCACAACTATGCTACTGCTAAATTAATAAGTAATTCAATAAAAAAAGACAATATATTTGCTTTTGATGGTGTGGTTATTTGAAAAAAATAACAATGAGGATCTCGGACAGCAATCAGCTTAGTTAGCATTGCATGTTATTGCAATAACTGCTTTGATCGGATGTTAAAAACTGCTGTGATCAGCTATGAAGATGGCATGCAGCATGTGTACTGTACCCCATAGCCTTCAAGGTGAGGAGCAACACATAAATGACAACTGATGACATGAGAATACACAAGACAGACATATTGTTGGAAGTAGAGTTGCCACCCGTCCCGTTTTTCTTTTTTCATCAGCTGTCCCGGGAAAAAAAAAATCTCTCCCGGGACACAATTTGTCCCGTTTTTTGGGGAAAATGCAGCAGCAAGAGGCCAAGGAGTCCATCCAGAACGACGCATAGTGCGTCCAAATTCACACCTGTTTTTCTCTGTGGTTTTTCTCCGCCACCGTGCGTCATAGCGAGAAGCCACGCATATCACGTGAAACAGCGGAATCGTAGCTTTCCGAATGTTTTCACAGCGAAAGAAAATGATAAAGTTACACTAAAATGATGTATAACAGAGCTTTCATACAGCTTTGCACACACATTACTCTTGGATGGATTACTCGCGAATGCAGCATCGCACAGAAATGCCA
>NC_065527.1:35454639-35475286 GCF_006386435.1 Epinephelus moara | reverse complement strand
TGCTATGGTGAGATACATGTAAAAATGTAAGAATTTAGTAACACAGATTTGTGTTTTTCATTGATATAAAAATTAATATAAAATACAGGCACATAGGAGGACATGGAATGATGGCAAATCTGGTCTCCTATGTCTGAATTTCATGTTCATTGGTCAGTCTGAACTGGTAATAATGGCCTCCGCCTCCGCCTCAAACATTTGGTCGAGTGTCCCTTTTTTTCACAAATCCAAGGTGGCAACCCTAATTGGAAGTACTTTGTACAGTACTTATTCTAATATTGTATTTTCTGCAGTGTGAAACATTACATAGACAAAACTTTAATTATCGCCCAGCTAACTGCTCATGTTTTGAAAATCAGTGGATTTGAGTTTTAGAGTTCCTGTTTGAGTAGGCTGACCAAACGTCCTCTTTTGCCCGGACATGTCCACATTTCACGTCCCGTCCGGGGCGTCCGGGGGGGATTTTATAAACTGATGATAATGTCCGGTTTTCCGTGTGTTTGTGTGTGTGTGTTAGAGCGCGGCACGGGCCGCATATTTCTATGGAAAGCCAAAAGTGCCATATATCGCCACTATTTCAACGCTACCTGTCTTAAGACGCCGCTTTTTACGGCCGTTTTTAATCTAAACGCCGCAAAAAGCGACGTCTTAATTGTCTAAAGCGCCGCTTTTGCTGGGAGCCTTTAAACGTCGCTTTTAACGCGACAAAGTGCCGTAAAACGCGCCCCTTTTTTTTTAATATATAACGGCGTTGTAGGGAGGCACAGTTGCCGCCGCTCCTTATGCCGTAATAACGGACCGAAGAACGCCGTTATTTACGCCGTTCTTCCCGATGATAATGAGCCCTGCCCTCTGTTTAACACAACCAATAAGTTCAATGTTTCTGAAACCAATCAGCGGAGAGCACAGCAAGACCAAAACAATGGATTCACAAGACTTGGCTGCTGTGTTGCTCTTTTGTATTGCCAGAGGAAATTACTAAAATTCAAAGGATTAATTACACATCTAATCACCGTGGCTGGAAACGCTGTGCTCAGAATATATCGCTATGTAAAATAAATAAACAAAACCTTAATCATCGTATTGTACATTTAACCATAAACCAACCAGAGCACTACCTCTGTGGGAGACTTGGGCTTGCAAACTGTGTGTATCAGCATCCTAAGTTTCCCCCCTTTGCAGCACTTCTAAAAGTGGTTTGCCTCTAGCTCTGTGTCAAATAATGCCTACAATATTTTTCAAAATGTATTAAGTCCAAATGTATTACTCGTCATACAATTTCCATTTATTAGTCTTGCTTTTTGTTTTCTTTTAATGTCATAATTATCTGAACAATCTCGAGCTAAAACATTTATTTTGACATGCTACTCGTTACAGTTATTTCCATGTTCACCAGTAATCATTTGCACAATTTCTAATGTAAAACATATCAAGTTGCGCCACATCTGATCTCTGCAAACTGGTGTGATCATTAGGCGATGTTACACATTTTAACCACAGGGTGGCAGTAGTGGTTAAAACTGGCTTTTCCCAGCTGCTGGAGCTACAAGGCTACAATCTGTCGACCACACTCAATCAGCTATTATTTTTAATTTCATCATAATTCTTGCAGTTACTAAAATGATGTTGCACTGGAAATTAAGCTTCTATTATTCAAACTTGACTCACCTTTACATCCTCCGCAGCTTTTTTTAAATACATTTCCAGTGCTGTAAATTGTTGAAATGTGTGCAGTTTAAATGTAAAATTAAACAATGTATTAAGACTTGCTTTGCTGGTTTTTAAATGGAGTATATCTGGTATGAATTTTAACAGTAACATGAACACCACCACACACTGCTGCAATCAATAATCAAGTCAGGAAAAACTTCCAAAACTATTTTATTATATTATTTTAAAGGTTGAATGAAGTCTCTCGCTGTCTGGACGAGGAGGAGGCGGCGGCAGCGGGAGTTGAATTAGTGGAGCTCATCACAGTGTGCAGCTCCTCCTTTGTCTTGATCAGAATGTGCTCCTACTTCCTTAGCCTGGGAGGAAGAGGAGAGGTTATCAGGGTCAAACTGGATCATTTAATTGACGTGTTTTGTATTTTCTTTCCATTACTACAAGAAATTTAAGGGACAGGCTTCAATCCTTGTGCTTTAATTATGAGATAAGATTAAATCTGGATCTCCTGGAGATATAAACAGAAGTGTTAATAAATAATACATTACAAGAGCTTTCACTACTGTTGATACAGGGTGCAGCCATCTTGGATTTTGAGGTCGGAGTCAGGTCGGGGTTGGAGAGGTTCGTCCAGGTCGTAAATCCAACTTCAGGGGGCGTTTCAGATGAAATTTCCTACTGGGAAGTCGGAAATGCAGCAGAAGCCCAGGATGGATGCGGAGACCAAGAAGAAGCCAGGGCTGGACTTGGACAAAAAAAATCGGCCCGGGCATTTTGAGCCTAGACCGGCCCACCAGGTATTGATGGAAAGACAATGAAGCCTATGAATGAAAACAGACTTTCTTGTGACACCGCTTGTACACTGTCTTGTTGGTGTATATGTACTTGTCTAATAAATTTAAACCTACACCATCCTCCCAGTCCCGTTATTCTATACAGTACTTACGTAGAGGAACCCAAAAGGCTGCTTGGTCTAGTGAACCTCCTGAACAATGAACAACGTATGATGGGATCCTGAAAAATAGGACAGAGAGGAACAGAGAAGAGATGAATATTAAAATGTATAAATGACAGATTGTGAATAATAATACAGGTAATTATTGTCCACAAGTTTGCTGTTAAATGTCAGTAAAAAAACAATAAGATAAAAACACATTTAAGTAGTTACTTTTAAATCCAAGCCACTTTTATGTTAATGAGCAGCATCACATCTCCTGGCAAATCATAATTTGATTCAATCTAAATTATATCTGCAAGTGTAGAGGGTTTATGATGAATACTAGCCTAATCATTTGGTTTTACATGAACATTTTTGCTCTGTTGAGCTTTAGCTGTTTCTGAGTAAAGAATTACTGCATAGTGCACTTATATCAATTAATAGACATTGAAATATTTTACTACCTAACTAATAAAGACTATACTTAACTAACTAAATGAATAAAATTACTGAAGCACTAAGATCACCATCACTAGTATAACATCATAGAAACAGCCCAGCAGTAGAGAAACCCCGTCATGCTGCTCAACAGCCAGCTGAATTGTTAAATGGCCTACTCATAACTATGCTGTGTTAAGAGTTAGCAAGCACAACGAAAATAAACTATCAACCAAACTTGATTCATATCTGACCCAGGTAGACTGCAGTTCATCACTTCTTACCTGAAGTTCAAATTCCCCTCCAGTCGCACCGCCTGTGCCGTCGGCATATGATGCGGCGGCCGCGGGTCTCTCCTCCTCCTGCCTCCCCTTCGCCTCATCCACCTGCTGACGGCCACCTCCGCCATCATTACCTGCTGCGGCTGCTTTGGATGCCAGTGCGGGTGCAGTCACTGATGCTGCCGCTGAAGAAGCTCCGCCATAGCCAGCAAACATCTGTGTTATTTTAACACATTTGGCAGCATCTTCCTGAAGGGCTTGTCTCTTTTTCTCTCTTATTTTTTCCGCGCCTCCTTTGCGTTTCTTCTCCATTTTGTTGATCTCCTCTCTCTCTGTATGATTGATTGATTGGCAGCCGAGGCCCAAGTGGGAGGGGGCATCGGCCCGCGGCTGTAATTGGTCCAGCCCAGAATCAATCAAGACTAATGGGCCAATCTACCAGTTTTGTGTACCAATAGGTATCATGACATGACTAATAGTTATAAAAAAATAAAAAATAAAAAAAAAGGATGCCCGGTATGCCAGTAGGCATAGTAGGCCAGTCCAGCCCTGGAAGAAGCCCGGGATGTATGCGGAGACCAGGAAGAAGCCCAGGATGTATGCAGAGACCAGGAAGAAGCCCAGGATGGATGCGGAGACCGGGAAGAAGCCCAGGATGGATGCGGAGACCAGGAAGAAGCCCAGGATGGATGCAGAGACCAGGAAGAAGCCCAGGATGGTAGCAAAGATGACTACATTACCCGTTAGCACGAGCGCACCAGCTCCCCAGGCGATCTGTGAACCAATGCATCAATAAATTCAGGTTAACAGATGCAAATATATTAAAATTAATGTTAAAATCAGACATTATTGATGTCTTTTCCTTCCGGATTTGTTTTGCCTCTTCTGAACATGGTACGGTGGCCGAGAGAGCTCAACGCACTGCACTTCAGAAAACACACAACACCAGCAAGTAATGAAACGCGCTGCAAATAATGAAACAACAACCGAACTGTTCCCAAGTCCCCTTGTAAACATGAAGGGGGACCATAATTAGAGACGGTCCTGGTCCGTCACCGATTATGGTCCCCTTTCAAACATTTCCGTTGTTTCATTATTCCACCTACCACTTTTCTTTTCTCCCTCCCTCCCTCCTTTACTCCCTTCCTTCTTCCCCTCCGTCCCTCTTTCCTCCCTTTGTTTTCCTTCCTTCTTCCCCTCCTCCCCTTTTCTTTCCTCCATCCTACCTTCCTCCTCCTTCCTTCCTCCCTCCTTTCCTTCATCCCTCCTTCCTTCCTCTTTTCTTTCCTCCCTCTCTCCCCTTCCTCCTTTACTTCCTTCCTTCCTCCCTCTCTGTTTTCATTCATTCTTCCCCTCCTTCCCTCTTTTCTTTCCTCCATCCTACCTTACTCCTCCTTCCTTCCTCCGTTCCTTCCTTCCACCTTTCCTTCATCCCTCCTTCCTTCCTCTTTTCTTCTCTCTCTCTCTCTCTCTCTCTCTCTCTCTCTCGTTCCTTCCTTCCTCCCTCATTCCTTCCTTCATTAGTACCCAACTGCAGCCCGAAACAACGTCGGAGCGTTACGGCATTCACAAGAGACAAGAGACACGAGACATGTTTTGTGATGTTATTTTTATTAAATGTAATTATATTGTCATTGACCAATGTTACAAATATTAAAACTGTGATTAATGACAAATGAGTGACTCTTCTCATATTCAATATACACAATTGTCTACTGTATACATTATAACAGAACTACTGTAGGGCTACATGGAAAATCATTGTACACAAATGAATTTAGAAAATGCATTTAATGCTCTTAGCCTAATGATTTAGCTTATTGTCTGTACATTTACTTTTCTCATCAGAACTATACATCTAATATCTTTTTGTGTCAAAAGGCAGTGGTGGAAGCAGTATCTCAAATACTATGTGATTTAGGGAAGCAAATCATTGATTAATTCATTAATCACTAGTTGATTCACCTTATCCATCGATTAATTGATAAGCGGAGATTTTCCTGAGCAGCTGAATTTCCCTCTGAAACAACAGGTTATATCAATACATACCATAAAAAGCTAAATATTCCTTATGCTATACAGAAAAAAATGCATATCATATTCCTTAATCCAAGATTTATTGCATCATTTGGGATACAGTTTAGGGCAGGCAATAGCATTTTTTGGTAGCATAACAAAATATATTCTGAATAGAAAATGTAATACAATTTAAAGTTGATTAATTGCAATCAATTTAATTTAAATTAGGGATGTCCCAATCACATTTTTTTGCATCCGAGCCGATACAGAGTCCTTTATTTTGAAACCAAGTCCGATACCGAGTCGGATCTGATACTTTGCAAAGTAGTAAGAAAGAAAAAAAAAAAAAAAAAGAATGCATCCAAGTTGTCCCATAAGATTTGTTTTTTATTAAAATAGTATCCAAAAAGCTTATCGGTGGTTCAGCAGCACAAAATGTAAAAGAATTCAATATCTTCTTCTTGTCTTCAACAAACAAAATAGGCCTTTATCTTTTGTAGCGGTTTGACACATGAAACAAATATTTTTCTTTTACTCAGTCAAACCCCACAAAGAAATCATAAAACCCATAAAACACTACCCATATGGCCAGTGTAGCATGCCCTGTTTTTTTAACATTAACATGACAAACAGCAAGGCTACGGCTAACAAGTTCAGCCTCTCAGTCCTTAGCCGCTAACGTTAGCTCATGTACAACACAGGCACCACACAGAAACTTTTACAAAGGGTCATAAAGTGCTTCTAGTGACTGTCAAATCGCCAGCGAAAGTTGTTTACACTGGTGCCTGCTCTCATGGGACAAAGATCCTCTGAGAAGAAAGACGGTTCACTCTGCTCTGCCGCCAGGAACAAACTGGGAGGCAAAGATCCTCTCCGAGGAAGAGGGTTCACTTTGCTGCAGGGTTCACCAAAACATTTTTTTTTTCTTTTAATAAATTTAACACACATTAAAGAACATACAAGATCCTGTAGAGAATTAATACATATAATACAATACAATAAACATTGTCAAATTAAATGAAGGAAGAGGATTTTTTTTAAAGGCAAATAAAATATTGGGGATTTATGTAAAAATATACATAGAGACATATAAATAATTATATAATTAAAGATATGGCTATGTTAGGTGAATACTCCTGTCAGTGACCCTGACCACTGGCACTGGCAAAAGAACTGGAGTTGGTCCCCAGACGCTGCACTGCGGCTGCCCACTGCTCCTAGTGTATACAGTAGGATGGGTCAAATGCAGAGGTCAAATTTCGTTTCAATGTATGTAATGTGCTGAGAAAGGACAATAAAGAATTTTCTTCTTCTAATAATTTCTTAATAACTAGGAGATCACAAAAGAATAAAGAGATTTCAAAGACTTAAAAAATAAGGGACAAGAATCAAAACAAGAAACGAGATATATCCCCAGTCATGCACACCCAGTTTTAATAAACTCAGTACTGTTTTTCAACACATATATTGTTTTGTCTTCATTCAATGTAATTAGCACATATTGTTATTGCTCCATTGGTTTTGGCCTTGGTGCCCCACATTTTGGCCGTGATGCCCCAATAAATTTGTATTTATCAAAGGCCAAAGTGGCCTTGCCCTAAAAATGACTTAATTCCAGGCCTAATCTGTTTCTGTTCTCGGAGGGGCCGGTTGCAGTGTGCTGCTTTTTTATGTGCTGCTGCCTCCATTGGCTGAGCGTCTCTGCTGACGTAGGATATAAGTCATGAGCGAAAATATGAACCACACAGCCAGAAAAAGAACCTCTTAGGGGGCGATCACACCGAGATGAGACGCAGAAAAGCGGACGCTTCAAAGATGCTTGAAACGCTGGAAGCGCTTATTCAATGTGTGCTAGACAAAAAAAAACAGCAAGGAGCGCCTGTGGAGCGGGGGTGTGTGCGCAACCGAGTGAACGGATTCAAAATGGATACAAAACGTAAAGCGCCAATTACATTGTACTCACCAGACAAATTTGTTGCGCTGCTCACACAGCTCCATGCGTGTCTCCTCCTGTGTTTGTTCGAGTACTGAGGTGTTCTTGTGTTGTATAATTCTTCATAATCAAATATTGTAAGGATAAATTTCTCTTCTTCGGATTGCATTGTTGTCTGTTGCTCGTAACTGCCGTGAAACTGCCGTAACTGACCAAACTGCCATAACTGCCACAACAAAACAGGAAGGAGGATTTGATTGGCTGCCTGGGCCAATGACGACAATGACGAATGGTGCTACTGGCGTCTGACACTCAAAAAGTTGAAAATATTTTAACTTTCCAGCGTCTACGCGCGTCTAAAAACGCGCGTCTACAAAAACGCGCGTCTAAAAAGACTGCTGTGGCTTACTGAGGGAGAGCAGAGAGCTGTCTACTCAATCAATCAATCAATCAATCAATCAATCAATCAATTTTATTTATAAAGCCCAATATCACAAATCACAATTTGCCTCACAGGGCTTTACTGTATACGACATCACAGCGGATAAGGAGAACTCCCCCAAAAAAACCCTTTAACTACTGCAGCTAATATACTTAGTGGCTACCTATTTGTAACTCATACAACCCCAATTAAAAAAAACCTGAACTATCACTTTAACGTGGCAAGATACATTATACATCATTATACAGTAGCCAGCAGTATGATAGTAACATCACCTGTGTATGCTTGATAGAGCGTTGGTTTGCATACACTCCTGGCAGATGGCTTTGGTCTCCTCACAACCAAGTCTTGAACAGGCTCTGCAAGGGAATGATATTAACAAGCAGCCATGATTCTGATACTGTCTTGCTTCATTTTAAGGGCTCAACGTTAAGTTAGGAAAAAATCTAATAGCCCAAAGTCTATTTTTACTGGCCTGTGACCCCGTACACAAATGTTTTGCATAATGTATAATTTAAACAATCTCAAGTTACTTGCTGGATCTGTTTCCCTGTCATATTTTACTGTCCCCATGCAAGCGGGGAAGCCTTAGTGTTGAGCTCTAATACACAATTATAGTAGATAACTAATTTGTGTCATAGGGATTTACACGATGTTGCACAATGTTACCTTTATCCTTGGCTGATGCCACGTTTGCAGAGAGCTTGTGTAGGCCACAGTTGGTGGTATAGCTCTCACCTGCATGGCGAGAGATAGGAGTGCATTGAGGATGTGCTTGTAACAGTCAGAGTTAGATTTCGAGAGCCAGTGTCACTCCAATCAACCTGCCCATGTAAACATCATCCCTGACCACAGCCCTCACCTGAAACATGCTGTAATGGGCACTCTGAAAGAGCAGGGCCACAAAATGGTTGCACAGAACTTTGCCTGCTGTACAGCTGCATGATGTTTCTTCATTAAGTTCTCCTTCACTCAACTTCAACTGGGGTTCTGCTGTGTCGGCTTGGAAAACAATCTACAGTAAAGACAACATATGTCAGACCACATTTATAAATTTGTGTGACTCAAATAAAAATGACGACAATTAAATTTTGGTTGATAAGATCAAAATAATAAAATCTAGTTGCAAAGGATATAGTATGAATAATGAATAATGAATGGAACAGCTTTACAAATGACCAAAAATTCAATTCTTAGGGAAAACTGCAACTGCAGTAAAGTTTCGAGTGAACCTGAAGAAAATCTGCAACCGCAGTAACATAGTTAACCCCTTACACCATTAACAACATGGTTGATTAAATAGTTTGCGCCATGCAGATGCAGACAGGATATTACAGAATTTAAATGCAAAGTTACATTATACTTGCCTACTGTACGCATGTCACAACGGTACAGAAATTCATTCCACATGGCTATTGACTAACTTAATGTAAACCTAATTTAAACAACAGTGTAAGGGGTTTAATTTGTCGTCCTTAATCCAGTGTTATGTATTAGCTTCCTAAAATGACCTTCAAATAATGGGGCTCTTCTCGCTTCTTTATCGACCAGAAGCACCTAGACCTGACAGCAACATCACTGTCACTGATGTTGGATACTGATGGACAAAACAATAATTAATGCATCAAACACAACCAGAGATGTGTATGTACTGTCTGTAGCTACACTAATACTATGATATGCATTGTTAATTCGAGCAAAAGGGCCAGTCTTGTAAGGTGGATAAACTAAACTGGAGTTTAGTTATGTTTAACGTTACCCTCGATTGCACAAGTTATAACGTTAACGCTGTTTACATCTGCGCTGATGCCAAGCTAACGTTAATGATAGCTATGACGTTAAACCAATCTAGGTTAGCCACTGACCTTCATAATTATAGATGAAGTTCTCGAAAAAGAAACTGTATCCCTTCTCCAGTTTGGAACGAGCTATGGGAGAGTGTTTCTCTGTTAAACGATACACATCATGGAATGTCATTCTAGGTAGGTTTAACAGCTATTCAGTAAAAAGAGTAAACTTGCGGCGGCCACCGTGACTCGCCATTCCCTGATATCAAAAAATCAACAAAAATAAAGATAACTGATAATAAAGTGACGTTAATAAAGACATATTGTAGCTATCTTAAATGGCCAATTTCACCCAAAGCAAAAGAAATTCAGTTTAAAATAATAAACAATATTTATCCTGCTGCTGAAACTCTAAGGAAAAGGTTCCATTTTTAAGTAGATCCTTGTGTATTCTGTATGACAGAACACGAAACAATTGAACACTTATTCTTCTCTTGTTCAGTCACAGTGCTTTTTTGGGAAGATGTTTATCGTTGGTTAAATATTGGGATCAACCATTCTTTATTTAATAAGTTTCAGGTGATGATTTATGTGGATGGTCTGTCAAAGAAGATATCCAAGATGGTGAACATAACTCTCATTATGGGAAAATATCATATACATAAGAATAAATGGAAGAACAGTAAACCCTCCATAATCTGTTTTAAAAATGAAATCAAAAATTATATAACATCCTTAAAGGTACTATCGGAAGAAAATCAGTCTATAAATGATTTATATGAAACCATGTCGAAGTCTCTTGCTCTTTAAGTTACAATCCTGTGTTGTTTTTTTTAATACGCTTAAAGCACTTTTGTTAAAATGTCAACCCCATGATTATTTACCTTTATTTTGTAAAAAAAAAAAAAAAATTTGTCCTGTTTTTTTTTTTTTTTGTCCTGTTACTAATTGCAAAAAAATGTTGTTGAGATGTATACAACGAATCTACACATAGAATGGAAATGTGTATGTATACATATTCATTTATGTGTTGTGAGCTTGTAATGTTTCAGATGCAAGCAAATGTTTCCTCTAAGGAGTTTTTGTAAATCGAAATGGGAAATAAGGTTTAACAAAAAAAAAAAAAAAACAAAAAAAAACCGTGACTCTCCATTTTAACGGAAGTCGGTGTACACAGTAATCCCTGTATGCGGAACATTTTACCGCCAAGTGGTCTTTCAACTTGAGCGCAGCGCAATTGCAGCAGGATGCGGAGAAGGCTGCAAGACCTGAGAGACCGGCTTAACGCCAATTTTGACAGAGTACTGAACTCCACTGGAAGTGAAGATCCAGAAAACGCTGGACTTTTGGAAAGGTAAGTCCTTTTACCGTTATTTTGATATAAGGTTATAGCATCCACTGTAATCAATTGCTTGTTAATGTACGGCCAATTTCCAAATTAAGAGCTAGAGCACTGAGTACATACTTTGTCTGCATCAATTGGCTTGTGCATCTACAAATTACACTTTTCAGAGCATATTATTTCATTTTTTATTAAGTTGAAAAGCCGAAGGAGAGTCTATATTTACGAGTATCTGTACTTCAAGTGGAGTAAAAGAATTTGTATATTTTGCTGGAGTCACCGATGAATGCATCTTTTTAAATTAATTGAATATAAAACCACACTTGTACACAATATTGTATTTGTTTATAAAACCATAGTTATACTTTAAGATTTGACATGTTTCGGAGGGAGGAAGGTGGGGGCCCCACAAGGCCGAGAAGGAGGGCGGGAAGGAGGCAGTACACAATAAAAGTGTCCGTCCTGAAGCTGGACATCGACAATTTCAGGTCTCACTTGGGTAAGTGGTTGTGAATAAACTATTAATCATTAATTAACAAATGATAGAAAAACATATAATAGCTAGGTATAACATTATTATAAGTCAAAGTGACGTAGACTAGATTTCATTCTCATGTTAGATGCGTGAAGCTGAAGACCAGCATCAGCATAATTGGGTTATTACATGATTAATGAATAAATATTTGCAATGCAGTGCAGGTATGTAATGATATCATACAATAAAAGGTATGGATTTAATCAGCATTATGGTTGTGTCTGCGTGTGTGTGTGTGTGTGTGTGTGTGTGTGTGTGTGTGTGTGTGTGTTAGGGCCTAAGAGTGACTTTTTTGAAAGAGTGCCAGAGGGTTAATATATGTAATTATTATGATTTTGTTTTTTGACAGATATCGCCTCAACAACAACAATCGTTGTGCCGGTGGATTTTGAGCCAGAACAGTTTATCCAGGCCCTCAGGGATAGGCTGGCAAACATCCCTGAGGAGTTTGAACTGTACCGGCTCATAGGACAGCAGAGAACGTTTCTTTGCCTGGAGAACTTCTGCGCAAGGCAACTCCGGCAAGGAAACGTCTTGGGCAGATTGAACTTGTATATCTGTCCAAAGGTTGGCAAATGTTAACATTTTCCATTTAATTCAAACAAATGATGTTACACAGTGACCACTGCATATTCATGTATTTCAAATGTAATCATCTATTGTTGATTAAAATCTCCCACTGCACTGTAACTTTTATTGTCTTCTGTTTTGTCTTTTTATTTCAAACTTAACACTTTTCATTAATTTTACTTTTTTTTTTTTTTTTTTTTTTACTATTTTCTGATTGTATTTAATGTTTTTTTTTTTGCCTTTGTTGCTTTTAGTTGATGTATGTTCCATGTAAAGCACTTTGAATTGCCTTGTTGCTGAAATGTGCCATATTGATAAACTTGCCTTGCCTTTACAGGCTGCTGTTGCTTCTGGTGCTGGTGCTGGTGCTGGTGCTTCCGCTGCTGCTGCTCCCACTGCTGATGGTCGAGGTGCTGGTGCTGGTGCTCCCATAACTGCTGATCCTCCTGCTGCAGCTGCTGCTATTGCTGCTCCTCCTTCCAGCCCTGATCCAGCCCCTGTCACATCAGAGGTTGTTTTCTTTTTAATATGCTTATATTAAAATATGGATAAAAGTGTTCTGAGCTGTCACAAATGAAATGACTAAAGATTAGCTCATGTAGTCATGTAAATCTGTTAAAGCAAAGAATACTAATTTGATATATTTGTTTTTTCAGGAAACACTGACCCCTGCTGACACTGGAGCTTCAGCTCACCCACAACCGGTGATGCCTTCCCGCTCCGGCCCCCAAAGTCAGCTGCCATCAGTCAATGCGTAAGTAATGACAAAATATCTTTGTGTTAATCACATGATTTCCATTTAGCATAAATTACCAAAACAGCCATTGAAACTCCTTGGATTGATCAATGGTATTTCAGGCGATTGTGTGGTCCTTCGCCCTAATCATATAATAGTCTTATTATACAGACCTATTATATTGTTAAACTGGTCATATGCATAAGTAGACAAGATCCTTTCTCATAATGTTTGAGAATTCTGGTTTCAAAAACATTTATATGGGTAAAAATGGAATAGCACTTCCTCTCTTTAAAAACTGAAATTCTATCCCTGCACATTACTTGGCAATTACGTAAATTAATCAAAATGTAAGCCGGTCTTTTATACAGTGAAATATGTCCTTTAACATGAAACAACAGTTAAGTGGTCTATCTGTTTTGAACTGTTTGTTCATATATGTGTAATATATGTGTTTTAGAGAGGACTTCTTCATTGACTCTGATGTAGACTCAGACGTGGAGGAGGTCGACTTTTTGTGTCCGGACAGCGTTGACTCTGATGTCACATATGAAACACAATGCATAATTGCTGAAAATGTAACATCTTCTTCACAGCTTGCATCATGTACTCATCAACTGTTTTGTTTCACTACAGGATGACAAGCAACTCGAAGAAGTCCTCAAAGACTTCCGCAAAGATAACTGTGACACCGACACCAGTGTCACAGTTATCGCCAGACGGAGGCACGTTCTCCAGAGTGCCTGCATGGCGCTGTCCAAAACATATTTCTCATGGCACAAGCAGCCTAATGTTGAATTTGTCTCTGAGATGGCAGAAGATTACGGAGGCCCACGCCGCGAATTTTTTCGGTAACTTATGCTACATTCTTACCCGTGATTAATGACATACAGTGAATGCTTGTGTAACTAAATAACATTACACAAAATATATACCTTTTGTTTTTTCTTTCAGATTGTTGATCCAGAGCGTGCAGACTACGTATGGGGTTTTCGAGGGGAAGGCAGGGAACCTCCTCTTTATATATGACCAGCAGGCACTAGAGGCCAGGAAATTTTACACCGCTGGGAAGTTGGTGGCCTGGTCCATTATGCATAATGGACCAGCATAATGTTAATGAATTTTTAAAATTTATTGTTAATAACAACAGTTTTATTTATGTTTACAGAGGGGGAAGTTGACACCAGCTTCGAGGAGGTGATGGTGTTCGTCACCGGGGCGGACACCATCCCTCCATTGGGATTCCTGCATCCTTGCTCAATTGAGTTTTATGACCAGGAGGCTGGGACACGCAGGGTCCCTTATTCATCCACTTGTGCCCTGTCTCTATCACTCCCCAGAGGGATTCGGGATGAAGAGACTTTTAAAGAGTTGATGGACTTGGTACTGAAGGGGTCATTGGGTTTTGGAAAAGTGTAGGGCTGCAACGATTAAAGGAGACTTTGTTCTCAAAAGTTTTATGATTTATTTCTAAAAGTGACTGACTTTTATTTTTATATTGTACAATTTTTGTTTTGGTAAATGTCTCAAATTTGTTCATGTAATTTTAAAACTTTCTCTAGAAATATTTTCAAGTTAACAATGTAACTGCATATAGTTTTATTTTGTTATTATTGTTCGTTGTTAGTGTTTTTCAACCAATGTTCAAATGTTCTCTGAGTAATATTCTGTTTGATTATTGTTATTGCTTTTGTGGATTTGCTGATTTTTTTTTTATTTATTAATTTATTTTATTTCATTATATTTGTCCAATATATGTGTTCTTTTTTCCTTTTCATTATTGTTATAACTTCGTTCATGTTTTATTATTTATTGAAATTTTTAATTTATTAAGATATTTATTTTCAATATGTTTTTTCCATATATATATATCTTATCTGTAGTTCATATTAACTTGTAAAAATGTTGATAAATTCCATTGTTTGAATGAAATGAGTGATCATTATTATTATTATTGTTATTATTATTATTATTTTTACATGGATGGTTAAATTTAGCTATTGACACAGTTATGAGTTTTAAAGAAATATTGATATTTCATGATTGAAATGGACATTTAGAGCCAGCCCCAATGGCTCGGTGGTATTGTGTGTAAAGTCACTTCCGCATTGTATTCGTTTTTTAGACTTAAAGTACATTTTTATATTCAGTCTAGGCCATCTACAGACCATTTTCTGAGGCATTTACAGGGGTTCTGATCTGTGCAGGGCTTAAAGTTCTCAGGCACCGTGCCTGATTTCAGGCTTTGAGCAATTTTAAAACTAGAACACAGAAGTAAGAGTTTAATTCTTTATGGCAATTGATTGTACACATTTCCTCCCGCAAAGCTTTTCAGGCTCACACAAGTTTTCTTGCTTTAAGCTCTGTCTGTGGTAGCTTGTGTTAAAAAATTATGAGAAAATATTACAAAATTGTGGGATTATTTGTTTTAGTTGCCCTTTGCTGGAATGTATGGTTATTGCAGTTTACATCATATATGTCCAAAATAACAGACAAGTAGGAGAACTGTTACATTAAATAGTTGTATTTTTTGTTTAATTAGAGGGAACGACACAGCGCATGCGCGAATGAGATCAGGTAGTGCGTCACGTGACGTCGAGGTGTGGTCCCCAGGAGTTCATTTGCTGAAGAAGAAGAAGGACCCGTTTTCTCGCTACACATCAGTTCTCCGGAGGTGCTACAATGGCAGCGAGGACTTTCATTTCCCGGTGCAAAAGGACACTAAACGACTGCGCAAGGCTGCTTGAAACTGATGGTGATCCTGATCCCGCTTTGGCTCAGTCAGCAGTTATGAGGTAAGGGTCTCAGCTAACATTGCTAGCTTACGCTAAATGGAAGTCCGAAAATAAAGACTTGTGTGCCTTATACCGCTATAATTTCTGTAGTGTAACGTTAGGCGGAAGAACGAAGGAATATCAGAGTCTTAACAAGAGCCGTTTATTTTGTCTGAAAATATAGCATAACAGTAGCCTAACATACTTTCCCTACTAACTTCGTGCCTTGTACTGTTTTGTTGTTTGTGGTAGCCATCTTGGATTCTCTCCAACTCAAACTCTGGGTGCCATCTAAGATAAGATAAGAGGAACTTTATTTATGCAAAAGGGAAATTCAGTTAAGCCAGTGAGCTCCTCTATTTATCAATAAGTTATACAGTCTGATGGCTGTGGGTAAGAAAGATCTTCGATATCTCTGTCCTACAACGAAGAAAGAGGAGCCGTCCACCATCTTTGTTTCTTTGGTCCATCAGGGTGTTATGAAGTGGATGATCCGTGTTGTTCAGGATGGCCTCCACCATTGTGTATCTTTCCACCACTTCCCCCAGAGAGTCCATCCTTACTCTGATCACAGAGCCAGCCTTCTTAACGAGCTTATCCAGCCTCCTTGCCTGCTTTTTTTTCTCCATCACTTCCTCCCCAGCAGACTGCAGCATAAAATAAAACACTTGCCACCACAGACTGATAAAACATCTGCAGCATCTTACTACAGATGTTTAGAGATCTGAGCTTCCTCAAGAAAAACAGGCTCTGTCCCTTTTTGTAGAGTGCATCTGTGTTAAGGGACCAGTCCAACTTGTTATCCAGGTGTACACCTAGATATTTATAGGTTGGCATTTCTTCAAATGAAAACACCAGGACTGTTTTTTTGTTACATTTAGTAGATGACACCGTAAATGTAATAAGGCACACAAGTCTTAATAACCTATGTAATAGCCTGTGTGTTTTTTTTTTTTGTTTTTTTTTTGCATGGAGCTTAAATGGAGGTTGTACGAGCTCTCCTATATCGTATCAACCACTTCTGCTTCAGTTACAAATTTCACATAACTGTTTACCTGCAGGCTGGAAACCATGGAGAGGAGCCTTGAGTGGGCACAGGGCAGGCTAATTGAGGCTCCTATAGCACATGCCCTCATTCAGGATCTTCATGAATACATTGCTGAAGTCCGGAGATCTTTGCCCACCACATCAACACTACAAGGTGGGGACAGCATGTACCAACTTAAAGTATTATTCATCATGCAAGGACAGCCTCTCTATGTTTATAGTTATTTGTTTATTATTTTTTATTAGCTGTTTTTTGAGAAAAGCCTGTTTTAAACAGAATTTGAATCGTTGACCAGAGTTCATGCTAAAAAAATAAAATCAGTAATGTATCAATTGATTGGAAATCAGAATTTGAAATGTCATCATCTGAAATGTCAGCCCAACTACACACTGCTTTTTGTACGGCGTAAAAACACAAAGATGTTGGAAAGATTTTANTCTCTATGTTTATAGTTATTTGTTTATTATTTTTTATTAGCTGTTTTTTGAGAAAAGCCTGTTTTAAACAGAATTTGAATCGTTGACCAGAGTTCATGTTAAAAAAAATAAAATCAGTAATGTATCAATTGATTGGAAATCAGAATTTGAAATGTCATCATCTGAAATGTCAGCCCAACTACACACTGCTTTTTGTAAGGCGTAAAAACACAAAGATGTTGGAAAGATTTTAACTAACTTTTAATCTAATCCAAAATTTGCCTTTTGCTATTGTTGCAGGTGATTCAGGCTACCAGGCCCCACTCATTTTGACAGGTGGTCGTGGCCCCCCCTCAATATCAGATCTCAAGAGACCAGCTCAAATTTCTGAGGATGTAAAGGTGAGTCAAGTTTGAATAATAGAAGCTTAATTTCCAGTGCAACATTATTTTAGTAACTGCAAGAATTATGATGAAATTGAAAATAATAGCTGATTGAGTGTGGTCGACAGGTTGTAGCCTTGTAGCTCCAGCGGCTGGGAAAAGCCAGTTTTAACCACTACTGCCACCCTGTGGTTAAAATGTGTAACATCGCCTAATGATCACACCAGTTTGCAGAGAGCAGATGTGGCGCAACTTGATATGTTTTACATTAGAAATTGTGCAAATGATTCAACTTGATATGTTTTACATTAGAAATTGTGCAAATGATTACTGGTGAACGTGGAAACAACTGTAACGAGTAGCATGTCAAAATAAATGTTTCAGCTCGAGATTGTTCAGATAATTATGACATTGAAACAAAACAAAAAGCAAGACTAATAAATGGAAATTGTATGACGAGTAATACATTTGGACTTAATACATTTTGAAAAATATTGTNTATGTTTATAGTTATTTGTTTATTATTTTTTATTAGCTGTTTTTTGAGAAAAGCCTGTTTTAAACAGAATTTGAATCGTTGACCAGAGTTCATGTTAAAAAAAATAAAATCAGTAATGTATCAATTGATTGGAAATCAGAATTTGAAATGTCATCATCTGAAATGTCAGCCCAACTACACACTGCTTTTTGTAAGGCGTAAAAACACAAAGATGTTGGAAAGATTTTAACTAACTTTTAATCTAATCCAAAATTTGCCTTTTGCTATTGTTGCAGGTGATTCAGGCTACCAGGCCCCACTCATTTTGACAGGTGGTCGTGGCCCCCCTCAATATCAGATCTCAAGAGACCAGCTCAAATTTCTGAGGACCTGTGACTTTACAGCACCACAGATGGCACAGGTCCTGAAAGTTTCTGTGCGTACAGTGCGACGACATCTCAGGTATAAAGCAGTTTTTGAATGTTGTTGGTGCCATGTTGTAAAGAAATATTTAACCATTCTGGATGGGGTTTTGGAGGCAACGATGCACTGTGTGAAGTAAATCTAAATACAGTATGTCTAATTTTTGTGTTGATATTTCAGACAGTTACATTTGAAAAAAGCCGGAACATATGCCACCATCTCAGATGAGGAACTGGATGATGTCATCAAGGAGATAGTGGCTGGAAATCAGCAAATTGGCCCTGAGTCTGTGAGGGCACAGCTGCGGGCCCAACAAATCTACGTGCAGCGCCGCACAGTGAGGGAAAGCATGCTGCGAATAGACCCCGGGGCCGCGGCAGCTAGGGCAATGTCACAGAGACGGCGCAGGCGAACTTACAGGGTGGCTGGACCAAACTCCTTGTGGCACCTTGACGGGAACCACAAATTAATAAGGTAGATATTAACATAGCCCACCAGACTTTGGTGTATGTCATAAAGACATGTTTAATTTTTATACACATCCTGCAAAACTAAATATCCAGCTTCAGTCAATGTGATGTACAACTTCTCTTATACTTTCACGATTTATGTTCCAGGTGGAGGATTGTCATCCATGGGGGTATAGATGGTTTTAGCCGTCTTGTCGTCTTCCTCAAGGCCTCCGACAACAACAGGAGCAGCACTGTGATGGAGAGCTTCTTGGACGCAGTGTCCAAATATGGCATGCCTTCAAGGGTGAGAACCGACCACGGGGTGGAAAATAACGCTGTCTGCCTCATGATGAACATCCTCAGAGGCTCTCACAGAGGTAGTGCTCTCCGTGGAAGGAGCACACATAATCAGAGGATAGAGCGGCTGTGGGGTGACCTGTGGCGAGAAATTTGCAATGTCTACTATGACCTCTTCAGCTTCCTGGAGAACGAGGGCATAATAGACGTGGACAATGAGAGACACATGTTTGCTCTGCACTTTTTGTACCTCCCAAGACTGAACAGGGACCTCACACGTTTCATAGACCAGTGGAACAACCATGGGTTGAGGACAGAACAACATGCTACTCCTCTGCAAATCTTTGTCCGAGGTTGCTTGGAATGGCAGGGCCAGACCACTACTGCTATGCAGAGTGTGTTTGGAGAAGGACAAGAGGGACCTGCTGGAGAGCAAGGAAGTGGTGCCGGGGAGTTGAACTGGCCAGAGAGGGTCACCATACCTCCAAACCAGTTCATTTTGAGTGATGCACACCTTGAGGAGCTCCGCACCAGATGGGATCCACTTGCTGGGCCAATAGCACATCTGGGAATTGACACAATTCGTGATGTTGTGTCATTCATAGACTCAGTGACTGTTTAGAATACAGCCTGACAGCTTTTTGACAAACTCACCACCTATCCTGTGACGTTACAGTGCCCATCTATAGAGCGGTGTGTCTTTTTTTTTTTTTGCTCTAATCTCTCCCCTAATCACCAAAATCATTACATTTACACATTGTCAAATGAAGTATTTGCTGATTCAGCAGCTACCTGACCTCATCGACAAAGTCATGGAGGAGTTTACCCAGAAGAAGAACCGCTGTGCCGCTTTTCTCTTCAAGTGAGCCATCAGCTTTGGTGAGTGAAAGCATATTTTTATCATTCTGCCTTTGTGGTGCTGGTTTGTGCATAATTGGTCATGTTTCTTTGTTTTATTTAACCCTCCTGTTGTCCTCAAGTCAAGGAAGGAAGGAAGGAAGGAAAGGAGAAAGGAAGGAAGGAAGGAAGGAGGAAAAAAGGGAAGGGAATGAGAAAAGAAAAGAGGAAGGAGGGAGGAAGAAAAGGCGGAAGGCAGGAAAGGAGGAAGGAAGGAGTAAGGTAGGACGGAGGAAGGAAGGAGGAGTAAGGTAGGACGGAGGAAAGAAAAGAGGGAAGGAGGGGAAGAATGAATGAAAACAGAGGGGGAGGAAGGAAGGGGGAGAGAGGGAGGAAAGAAAAGAGGAAGAAAGGAGGAAGGAAGGAGGAAGAAGGTAGGATGGAGGAAAGAAAAGGGGAGGAGGGGAAGAAGGAAGGAAAACAAAGAAAGGGAGGAAAGAGGGACGGAGGGGAAGAAGGAAGGGAGTAAAGGAGGGAGAGAGGGAGAAAAGAAAAGTGGTAGGTGGAATAATGAAACAACGGAAATGTTTGAAAGGGGACCATAATCGGTGACGGACCAGGACCGTCTCTAATTATGGTCCCCCTTCATGTTTACAAGGGGACTTGGGAACAGTTCGGTTGTTGTTTCATTATTTGCAGCGCGTTTCATTACTTGCTGGTGTTGTGTGTTTTCTGAAGTGCAGTGCGTTGAGCTCTCTCGGCCACCGTACCATGTTCAGAAGAGGCAAAACAAATCCGGAAGGAAAAGACATCAATAATGTCTGATTTTAACATTAATTTTAATATATTTGCAT
>NC_065527.1:35423847-35446962 GCF_006386435.1 Epinephelus moara | reverse complement strand
CAACAGTTCACAAAGAGACAAACCAGGCATACATTTAAGTACTCATACTGCCATCTACTGGTGGAGAGGCAGCTTAACCTACTTCCACTCTGTTTCGCTCAGGCAACAGGGCATTACGGTGGAAACCCAGTTAAATACCACTGCTAACAGTAACAACTCTGCACACACAGTAATTGCTGGTAATTGTTGGTTAAACTATTTTGCGAACTGTTTTCTTGAAGAGAACGTGAAGAAAAGTAATACAAAGAGGTTTATTTACAACCTAGTTATAGATAGCATGTATTTACTTTTCATTTCAGAACCACACATAGGCCTACCTGTATGGAAGAATGAGCATGTGTTGACAGTGTGGCAGAAATGAAAATGAAAAATTAGCGAAAAATAAAGACACATTTGGGTTGTTCTTATCGGACACGATTCAGTGGATCAGGCTTCAGTTACCAGCCAGTCACAGCATCACCTGTACACTATACCTTCATCATTTACTCTCAGCTCAGAGTCAAACCTGTATGTCCTTCTGTTCCAACTCTGCTGTTAGCGGCTTACATCAGAAATTTCTTGATGTAGGCTGTTTGGTCTAAAGAATGATTTACAGGACTGCAGAAATAGGACACAGTAACATAAGCTGGCAGCTCCACCCGGTCCGCTGTCATCTTTGCCCTTGGGGCATGCGCGTTTGGAGGAATTGCGGTCCGATTACTTTCCCCTGTGACCTGCCTGTGACCTCAGTGACGTAATTTCAACACTTTTCAACTCATACCCACAAACTTGAATTTGTGTTCACAGTGAGGACTTCGTAGTCGTAGAAATTAGGGCTGTATTCACAAGACTTTGCACTCACAGCTTTTAGATTCATACTCATAAAAACAATCCTAACCTGAACAATTTCACAGACTCACGTATATGACAGCAGAATTTTGTGTACAACAATTTTATTGATTGTTTAACATTACGAATACGAATAGTTAAAATTATGCACACATCTTTTTGATAGTTGTCTTCCACCATATATTCCTGGATTTTACAATGACTGGATGGAAAGAGATATTTGGTCTGTCATCCATTTGTTAGATGATTCTGGTGATATCTTTTGAGGATTTCTGTATGAAATTTAATATCCAATGTAAATGTAAACAATTTAATAAGGTTATTAAAAGTTTACCTGTTTCTTTTATGAGGATGGTTAAAAATACACAAACTCATCTAACTGTACCTCCACATCTCCCCAAACTAATCATTGACAGTCAGGATTTCTCAGTTGAGACTTTGTCTAACAACGTAATTCGTGGTCTCTTCACAAACGTTCTCTATCCTATGCAGTTCAGTAGCAACGCAGCTTCTCAAAGTTTTTGTCTGCCTACTTTAAAGAAATTACTCACAAGTTACTTAAAATTACTTTTACCTCCAAAAGCCAAGAACGCCACTTTAAAATATTTAATGATATACACCCTTCAGAAGAACTTCTTAGACAAAGATTTAACATTGATCACAATAACTGCATATTCTGTGATGAGGACATAGAGACCACGGATCACTTGTTCATTTTCTGTGTTTATAGTAATACTTTTTGGAGTGACATGTATGATTGGCTAGAGCCAAAACTTATATCTCTCCCCCAGTTTTCAAGAAATGATATTACGTTTGGAATGACAATAGAGGATAAAGACACTAACATTCTTTTAAACACTTTATTTATTTTAGGGAAATTCTTTATTCACAAATGTAAATGCATTAAAACAGGGAAATTCTTTATTCACAAATGTAAATGCATTAAAACACAACCCCTTTTTTTGGTATTTAAAAGAGAACTGACTTTGTACTGTAAATTTTTGGTATTTAAAAGAGAACTGACTTTGTACTGTAAAGCTTTGAAGCACATGAAAAAGAAACCGGCAAAAAGTCTTCTGTACACTATTAATAACATTAGACTATTAGAAGAGGCCCCTTAGCGATTTTAATTTATATATATATTTTTTTCATATGTCTTTTTTGTTTTATTCTGTTTCCTGTGCGTCCTGCTGTGTCTGTGTAAGAGCATATTATGAAGAATGTAACAACTGCCATATATTGTTGGAAATTGTTCTATTTTCAATAAATAGGCTACATTTCTTTTAAAAAACAAAAAACATATATTCCTGGCATGAAACTAGCTAGCAAGCGATTTAACATAGGTAACAATAACATTAGTATTCTTGTTAACTAGCTTAACTTGATATATTGGCGTCTATTAATTAGTCATCATTTAGCTCATTTAACATCATTTAACATTATCTACATGCAACAGCATTACTCAACTTACACGCTTGTTTGGAACAAAATGTGCAAGGTTTTTTGCTTCTTGTTGGCTGGTTTGCTGAACATAGTTAACACAAAGCAGCACTTCCCAGCAGCACACGTCTGGTCTATGCGATTGATTCAGATCACAACAGGACAGCATGTGTGTGCGTCTTGCGCAGTCTACTCATGGTGCGTTTAAAGACGGCTGGGAAAAACACGTTATCACATGTTAAAAACGAATTGAACGGTTGTAACAGCTGTAAAAGGTGCGGGGACAGAGGGCTCAGATACGGGAAGTGCGGGGGACATGTCCAACGCGTACCCCGTGTCCGCTACGCCCATGTCTCTGATGTTATAAAGAAAGCTGCCACCGCCGAAGAATCAAAGGGCAATGCACAAAATTTGCTCAGATGATAATGCAAATCTACGATCTCGGTGGAACAGATTGTTAGATAAATGAAAGTGTGTGGTGAAATCTTATCTTTCAAATAGACACTCCTCCAGGGAGAAATCCAAATGGGATCTTATCACCTTCTCCTTATGCAACAGCCTCTGAATAAACTGTGCCTCAACGTCCACGACTTTATTCACAAAAGGACACGCCATGTCTCTCCTTCCTGCTACATGCTCCGCAGGCGATCGGGAACTACCCATTGGTCCGACAGCCCATTGGTTCGACATCCCATTGTTCCGACCATATTAAACCCATTGTTCCGAAGTCCGTTCCGAAATCATCATGATGCCCTGTGGTTAAGGTTTGGTTAGGTTTAGGCACAAAAACCACTTGGTTAGGGTTAGGAAAAGATCAAGGTGTGGGTTAAAATGAAAAAGAAAGTGACAAACACATAAGCCGTGAGCCTGCTCCGCCTCAAGGCTTTCCCAGCTGACCCAGAGCCAGTCGCGGCGCACCATATGCCCGCCGCGAGCCGTTCAGCACCGCGGACAGTCGGACTAATGGGATGTCGAACCAATGGGCTGTCGGACCAGTGACATGGACTCAGGCGATCAGCCTCAGGCTTAGATGAAGCAAACCTGTGAGCCAGCAGTTTTGTTTTACGGAGTATGTTGCCAGAAACTAGAAACTGACTCAGGGTTACACTGAACTGTTGACCTCCAGTTGTTCAGCTTCTCATCTTACTGCAGTGATGCAGGCTAGACCTGCACCCCAGACTGTGTCAATGCACTGTGACATCACTGCTGGGTGTGGTTACAGGTGTAACAGAGCTTATTAGTGATGCTGGCTGTGATTAGAGCACACTTGAAACATACAACCAGAGAAAACTCTACTTTCCAGTCTGGTGTTAAGTAATCTCTCAAGACAGATTCTGCAATTTACATTGTAGAATCTGTCGGCAGCCCTGTGTGAAAGAGGACTACAGAAGGGGGGGAGGGTGGGGCTTTGAGTTTGAACATGCTGCGCTTTAGCCAATCACAATGGAGGGGGCGGGGCCGAGACGTGCAGATGTCCCCAGGAAATGTGTACCTACAGAAACAGCAAGCTCTGCGTCCATGGCGACCGCTCCACCCAAAACGCCGTCTCGTCAACGTGAAAAAAATATTTTTTCCAGCGGATGTCTTAGTTACAACATGACTGAGCTGACTGGAGTAATTTCAGGAGGCTTTTAACAGATGACGTCCTGATGTTAGCTTTGCTGCTGCTGTTAGCTGTCCCTGTCAGCTGCAGCCACAGATGCTCGATCATGATTTCCTAAAACTGAATAAATACCACACATAGCAACACAAAACTGCTTTGCTAGCTCAATCATGTTGTAACTAAGATATCCGTTGGAAAAAATATTTTTTTCACGGCCCGTTTATTGAGTTACTGAGTTACTACAGACACCGCTAACAGGGCTAACAGCTAACGGTTAGCCCAGCTAATCTACGATAACCATGTTATTAATTACAAAACGTGCACACAGAAATAGTAATGTTTATTCAATCATTGTGTTTATAGACTTTACAAACATCAGATTAGTCTAAACGGTGATATAGTGACGTGAAAAATGTGATATATATCTATAGCCTATATATATCTATATAGCTAAACTCTGCTGGTTTTCTACCCGGAAGTATTTACAAACAACAAGGCGATTCCCTGGGGGCACCGCCGGAAGTGAAGGGGTTGAGCGATCCCTGAGGCCCCTGCACTTCCGTTAGTCGAAAAACTACGGGCAGTGCCTCCAGAGGTAAAGGAAGAAAAAAAATATCCTTTTTTGTTTGTTTGTTTTTTTACTGATGGATTTCCAGATTGGGTGTTAAATTACCCTTTAAAGGGACAGTTCAGCCCTAAATCAAAAATACACATTTTTCCTCTTACCTGTAGTGCTATTTATCAGTATAGATTTTTTTGGTGAGAGCTGCAGAGTATTGGAGATATCAGCTATAGAGATGTCTGCCTTCTCTCCAATATAATGCAACCAGATGGCACTTGGCTTGTAGTGCTCAAAGCCCCCCCAGACATTATGTAAAAGAACTGTTAAACCACATTAACCCCGAATACTGTAATTTCTCACTCAGCGGGAAAACTGGAAGTGCTCCTAACTGATCAGTAGAGTGGCTCAAGGCTGCAGCAGGAGGGTTTGTATTGGATGCTTTTGTTGACAGCAAACCATATACCATATATGAAAATGAAAGCAGGAAGTGGGTCTGTAAAAGGTGTTTACAACAGACATTTTACTGTTCACCTTCAATTTCTCTCCCAAGTGTCTAACCTGGAGGTTTGCTTCCAACCTGTCAGATTGCCTAACTGCTCAAGGTTCTTGACCATTACGAGTTATTTTTTAGCAATACCACCATGTTGCCAGGTCTCAGCTATTCATTTGGTGATTATACTGTTATAATAATTGATTGAAATGATGGCCAGAGCTGTTAAAATAACACTTAAAGGGCCACTGTGTAAAATGGGTTGAAAACCGTTGAAAACAGTGACAGATTGCAGGGCTCACTCGCTCACCCCTCCCGTCGGGTAAATGACGGTGGCCTCGTAGGGACAAAAAGCCTTGCGCAGACACGAGTTTTTCAGGAGTAGGTCTATCTAGCGACGAGGTGAATGTTTATTTAGAAATCTAAACCATGTTACCATATTGTAATGAATCACTCACAAGCAGGAGACCAGAGTAGCGTTCGGGAAAAAGGCCAATTTATTTGAGCACTCCAAAAACTCCGGTAACACTCCAGGGGGTAAAAGACTCCGTCCCAAACTCTGACTCTTCTAGCGTAACACACACACTCCATACACACATACTCGTTTACAATACCTAGCGGGTACCCCCTCCCCTCTCTGCTCCACCAATCTCCAGCCCGCACACTGACTGACAGCGTAGCCTGTAAACAGAGCTCAGCTGTTTATTTAGCCTAGCAATATCTCCGGACTATAGTAGCTGCAATGGACGACTTTGAACGCGATTTTGAAGAGTTTCTTGTAGCGGACACAGATCCAGAGCCACACCTGTTTGAGCCGGAGCATACAGATGAGGAACTTGGATGCTGAGCGGGCGAGAAGAGAGGCTGAATCCTCCGCTCCCATTTTGCTGCACAGAATGGGATTCGGTGCTACCATCGTTGGGGAGATATATCATCAGGAGGAAAAGCGCAGCAGAGAGTGCATCACAAGGAGGGAAGTTGCGTCTTCTTTTCCTCGCAGATGATGGTTCGGGTTCATTCTCTCCTGTTGCGTGGTAAGTGTGGTCCATTCGCAAACTTTGTAACTAAAAAATCTTTCACTACTCTCTATCGACGAACTACTAACACTCTGCTGTTTCCTCCTCCTTCTTCCTTCCTTCCGCTGTCTTCGTTGGTTTATTTATACACGCGAAATGCGTTCTCTGGCTGGCTGGATTGTCCTCTCGGTCTGCCGTACATACATGGCGGCGCAAGATGGCGACCTCTCTAAAGCAAGGCCCTTGCTATATATATATACTGTATATAAAAGCATAATTATAAGGCTACGGAAATCAAACAAATTTTATTTTATAGTGATTATACACTTATATAAACATACTAATGGGTAGAATATTCAGATTCAGATTCAGATTTGACAATAAACCATGCCAGATATTACACACTGGCCCTTTAAGGAGGCCACAAGGGGACGCGTCATGGAGTAGACGTAGGAACCGCGAGGTCCCAAGTTTTATACATAAATAAGCTATAATTGATTTAAATGGTCTGATGAAGCGACCTTTTACTTTGATATTTTAAGAGTTAACGACATATTTCAGTTTTTTTGGGCAAGACTTTTGGAGCAAAACGCCTCCCAAACCTTCTAAAACTGTGCAAGCTAGTACCTCGGAGGCTAACGCTTCAGGCATTCCGTGAGATTGTTAAAGAAGTTATCCAAGAAGAGAACAACGGCCTACTAGAAGAGATAAAATGAGCCATATTGCCAATTAAAATTGCCCTTGATGAATGTACCAACAAACTGCGGGACCACGAAGAAGGACTGAATAAGCTAGATGAATGCTTGGAGGCTATGGAAACATGATATGCACAGTTGAACAGTGACTATGAAAAACTGCAAGCGAAAACTGATGATCTGGAAAAGAGGGGAAGGCGTAGCAATTTACACATCATAGGAGTACCTGAAGGTCTGGAAAAGGGAAATACCACTCAATTCGTTGCCGGCCTTCTATACGACACACTTGGAGGTCCTGACGGTTAGGAGGGGCCCCCGATCCTGGACAGGGCACATCGTACTACTGCGCGACTACAGCATTTGAGTCCACTACTACCAGGAGAAGGAGCGGATCCAGCGTCTGGCCAGACAGAAGGGACGGCTGGAGTTCCAAGGAAAGCAGATCCTCATCTTCCCAGATAACAGCGTTGACTTAAGTAGATGAAGAGCAGCATTCAACTAGGGGGGCTCCATTGGAAAGTGGAAGGGGTCAGGTATGGTCTCATATCCAGCCCGTCTTCGGATCTCCTTCAACGGGCAGGTAAAGATGTTTGAAGCCCTGCAGGCAGCAAAGGACTTCATAACATCCAAGATCCAACCAGCCACAGTTTAAGGCAATTATATGCTTTTGTTTCACGCTGTTACGGCTTACCCAAGCATTTGGTGAGTTTCTAAGTTCCATTCTATCACATACATATAAATCTGTCAACATAGATTGGCTATATCAGACTGAAACAGCGATCTGGACGCCTGAATTTAACTGTGGGGAATCCATTGATTAACAAATTTTGCTTATGTTTTAAAAAAACCAACCCAATTATTTTGTGTTAACGGTTATGTTTTTATGGAGTAAATTGTTCTCTGTAGCCTGACGTACAGCGGTAAGCGCGTTGTGTCATTTCTGGTGTTTCTGTGATAGCGTGTCTCTGTGCTGCTCTAGCGAACTCTTTCTGTTTTTCCTCACTTCAGTTGCTTAACATCTACTTCACGTCTTAACCCACACTAGCTCTGTTTAAGCACTTACAGCTCTCCTTTTTTTAACGACTTTCTTGCTAATCTTATCAGTTGTTTGCATGTTATTAGCCTTGTTAGCTACATTAGCTTAACAGTTAGCGATGGCTTCTCCTTCTCCTGCTCTCTCTAGCTCGTTGTGCCAGATGTTTAGTCATTCCTCTGCCTCCTTTAGCAACAGTGGTAAATGTAACAAATGTAGTTTATTTGCTGCATTGGAGACCAAGATAAGTGAATTGGAAGCGCAGCTCCGTACCATGGAAAATCACTCTGTAGCTGCAGTAGTTAGCCAGCCCCCTGTAGCCGGTGCGGAGCCACATACCATAGCCTCTGCTAGCGGTCCTCCGGTAACCCCCGTGCAGCCAGGAGGTTGGGTAACTGTCCGGGAGAAGCGTAGCACTAAGCTGAAGCCCACAGTTCACCACCAGCCTGTTCATGTTTCCAACCATTTTTTCCCCACTCAGTGGCACACCTGCTGAGGAGAAAACTCTGGTCATTGGCAGCTCTATTTTGAGAAACATGAAGTTAGCAACACCAGCAGCCATAGTCAAATGTATCCCTTTGGCCAGAGCGGGCAACATTGAGTCTCATTTAAAACTGCTGGCTAAGGCTTAATTCAGTAAGATTGTTATTCACGTCGGCGGTAATGACACCCGGTTCCGCCAATTGGAGGTCACTAAAATTAATCTTGCCCCGTTGTGTGAATATGCTAAAACTATGTCGGACTCCGTAGTTTTCTCTGGACCCCTCCCAAATCGGACCACTGATGAGATGTTTAGCTGCATGTCAAGTGGAGTCCAGCAAACGATGTGGGCTTCAAAGATAATTGGCAGACTTTCTGGAGAAAACCTGGTCTGATTAGGAGAGAAGGCATTCATCCCACTTTGGATGGAGCTGCTCTCATATCCAGAAACCTGGCCAAGTTTATTAGTAATTCCAAACCCTGACAACACAGAGTTGAGACAAGGAATCAGAGTCGCAGTCTTAAATGCTTCTCTGAGCTTCTAGTGCAATTACCCTCCTATAGAGTCATACAAATGGTGTCTCTCTACCGACCACCTAAATGATCTCACTCTATAAATTGAACAAAGAGGAGTTGTGCATAACAACCTCATAAAATTAAAACCTCTTCTGTGACAGAAGGACAAAACAGGAGAATTAAATGTGGACTGTTAAATATCAGGTCTCTATCATCTAAAGCAGTGTTAGTAAATGAATTAATATCAGATAATCATATTGATTTACTCAGCCTCACTGAAACCTGGCTGTGTCAAGATGAATATATCAGTCTAATTGAATCCACTCCCAGTCATAATAATACCCACATTCCTCGAGGCAGCAGCCGAGGAGGGGGAGTTGCAGCCATTTTTAACTCTAGTCCATTAATCAGCCCTAAACCTAAACTAGATTATAATCCTTTGAAAGCCTTGTTCTTAGTCTTTTACATCCGACCTGGAAAACCTCACAGCCACTTTGTTATAGTGTACCGTGTTCCTGGCCCGTATTCTGAATTTGTATCTGAATTCTCAGAGCTTTTATCCAGTTTAGTTCTTAAATCAGATGAAGTTATTATTGTCAGTGATTTTAACATTCATGTTGATGTTGATAATGACTCCCTTGCTACTGCGTTTATCACATTATTAGACTCCATTGGCTTCAGTCAGGGTTTGAAGATTAAACCCACTCACTGTTTTAACCACACCCTCGATCTAGTTCTGATGTACGGGAATTGAAATTGACAACCTAATAGTCTTTCCACAGAATCTCTTTCTATAAGATCATTATTTAATAACTTTTGATTTAATTCTACTCGATTACACACCACTCAGCAGCAGTTACTATACTAGGTGTTTATCTGAGAATGCTGTCGCAAAATTTAAGGAAATTATTCCATCAACGTTAAATTTAATACCATGTCCTTCTGTAACAGAGGTTTCCCATACCACCTTTAAACTCTTCCGAATTGATCATCTTGTTGATAGTGCTACAGGCTCACTGCGAACAACACTCGACTCTGTAGCACCTCTCAAAAAGAAGCTAACAAAGCAAAGAAAGTACGCTCCTTGCTACAACTCTCAAACCCGTAAGTTAAAACAAATATCAAAAGAAAGAAAGAAGAAAGAAATTGGCGATTAACCAAACTGGAAGAATCTCGTTAAGTCTGGGAAGACAGTCTCAAAACGTATAAGAGGGCCCTCCGCAATGCCAGAGCAAACTATTACTCAGCATTAATAGAAGAAAATAAGAACAACCCCAAGTTTCTTTTCAGCACTGTAGCCAGGCTGACAGAGAGTCACAGCTCTATTGAGCCTTATATTCCTTTAGCCCTTAGCAGTAATGATTTTATGAGCTTTTTTAATGACAAAATTCTAACTATTAGAGGCAAAATTCATGACCTCCTGCCCTCAAACGTAACCAATCTGCCCTCAAACACAGCTGCAAGACCTAATTTATATTTAGATAGCTTCTCCCCGATTTCTCTTCAACAATTGACCTCAATGATTTCTTCATCTAAATCATCAACATGTCTCTTAGACCCCATCCCAACTAGGCTACTTAAGGAACTCTTACCTTTAGTTAACACTCACTTATTAGACATGATCAATATTCTTCTATCTTTATTAACAGGTTATGTACCACAATCATTAAAGGAGCAATAAGCGAAATTCATCATTTCTAGATTGAAGGAATTAAAAAATTGCTATGTGAAGAACTAGAGGTGTAATTTCATCTGGAGTATAGCATGACCTCACACACCCTCTCTCTGTGTTGATCTCCAGCCCATTGTTTACAAGCCGGTCCGGCTGCGCGTTCATGTACGTTCATGTGAATCCCATGTCGCTATGTCGATTCAATTAAATTTAATGTTACAATCGTAGCATGGGTTAATGTCCAGAGCTTGAGTTATTAGTGGCTCGGTCCCAGCAATGGGTCAGGCGTTTCGGTTGTGTTAGGTGAGTAGCCCGGCAGCTCAGCTAACATTTGCAATTAGCACTGTAAAATGTAGCCCAGCGGGCAGCCTGGCGGCTGTGTTTAGCTATTCCCCTGCCTACTTCAATGATGATGGTCCTTGTAATAAATGCAATATATTTGCTGAAATGGAGGCGAGGCTCAGTGACTAGAAGAGCTGGTAGAAGCGCTCCATAGCTGCAAGCTACTCCAATAGCCGTAGTAGCTCTAGTGCTAACTCTGGGAGCTAACGCTAACATTCCTCTCTTCTCCGTGAGCCCACCAGGCTCCACGCTAGAGCTCGCCGGAGCCAAGAAGCAGGCTCCCGGAATGTTAGCATGGCAGCCGACTGGTGCTAACGCTAACGTCCCCACGCTACTCGGCTCCGACTCACTGAGTCTGGCGGAGAAGCGTGGGGACGTTAGCACCAATGGGCTGCCATGCTAACATTCCAACTCTTCTCCGTGAGCCCGTGAGCCCGGCTCCCGGCTCAGTTGGAGCGTTAGTGTGGTAGCCGAGTAGTGCTAACGCTAACAGGAAAGCAGGGAAATAGCTAAACACAGCAGAGACCGAGAGTGAGTGAAAGACATTGCTAACTGCTAAACTAAGCTGGCTGTTTAGGTTTTATTTCCTCGCCCCTGTGGCAAGTGAATCTGCCTGCAGTGAAAGCGAGGGCTAACCGGTGCTTCCTCCTCATGCTCCACTTTACTCAGCTGCTAACACAGTCAGTTAGCCTCCGTTTGGATCTACCGGAGCACCGAGCCCTGGTTTGTTATTCAGGTTAATGTGGGAAGAAGCAGCGGGTATATCGGGCAGCTGAGTGAAGCTGAGTGAAGCGGAGCCTGCGGAAGAAACACCGGGACCGTCTGGATGTGATAGTCTGTGCTGCAGTAGCTACTCGTCTCGCCGGCACAGACGAGCGTTGGAGAGCAGAGGTAGAGGGAGGAGTGGCTCATGACACACTTTGTTTTGCTCTACAGGCAGTGCACAACAGCAAACCTAGCGGTGAAACGATTTCGCTTTTTGCCCCTTTAAAGATAGCTCTAATTAAACCTCTTCTAAAAAAGCCCACCCTGGATCCAGAGGTGTTAGCCAACTATAGACCAATTTCTAATCTTCCCTTTCTTTCAAAGATCCTTGAGAAAGCAGTCGCAGACCAGCTGTGTGACTTTCTCCGCGATAATAATTTGAGGAATTTCAGTCAGGATTTAGAGTGCATCATAGCACTGAGACAGCACTAGTTAGAATTACAAATGATCTTCTGATTGCTTCTGTACTTGTTTTATTAGATCTTTGTGTGGCATTTGACACAATTGACCATCAAATTCTGGTACAGAGACTGGAACACTGAATTGGCCTAAAAGGTTCTGCACTAAGCTGGTTTAAATCTTATTTATCTGATCGTTTTCAGTTGGTTCATGTTCATGATGAATCATCTCTATGTACTAAAGTTTGTTTTGGAGTTCCACAAGGTTCTGTGCTCTGACCAATTCTGTTCACTTTATAAATGCTTCCCATCATTAGAAATCACTCTGTAAATTTCCATTGCTATGCGGATGATACACAGTTGTATTTATCGATAAAGCCAGAAGAAACGGATCAATTAACTAAACTTCAAAAATGCCTTAAAGACATAAAAACCTGGATGAGCTCCAATTTCCTGATGTTAAATTCAGACAAAACTGAAGTTATTGTTCTTTGCCCCAAACACCTCAGAAACTCTTTATCTGATGATATAGTTTCTCTGGATGGCATTGCTCTGGCCTCAAGCGCTACCGTAAGAAACCTTGGAGTAATGTTTGACCAAGATTTGTCTTTTAACTCCCATTTAAAATGGACTGCGTTTTTTCATCTGTGTAATATTGCAAAAATTAGGCCTATCCTGTCCCAAAAAGATGCCAAAAAATTGGTCCACGCTTTTGTTACCTCTAGGCTGGATTACTGTAATTCCCTATTATCAGGTAGCTCTAATAAGTCTTTAAAACCTCTTAAGATAATTCAGAACGCAGCGGCACCTGTGCTGACAGGAACTAAGAAACGAGATCACATTTCTCCTGTTTTAGCTTCTCTGCACTGGCTCCCTGTAAAATCCAGAATTGAATTTAAAATCCTACTCCTAACTTAGAAAGCTTTAAATGGTCAGGCTCCGTCATATCTTAGAGAGCTCATGGTGCCATATTATCCCACTAGAACACTGCGCTCTGAGAATGCAGGGTTACTCGTGGTCCCTAAAGTTTCCAAAAGTAGATCAGGAGCCAGAGCCTTCAGCTATCAGGCTCCTTTTCTGTGGAATCATCTTCCTGTTTCGGTCTGGGAGGCAGACACCGTCTCCACATTTACGACTAGACTTAAGACTTTCCTCTTTGATAAAGCTTATAGTTAGGGCTGGCTCAGGCTTTCCTGGGACCAGCCCTTAGTTAGGCTGACATAGGCCTAGTCTGCCGGGGGACCTCCTGTAATACACCTCCTATAATACACCGAGCACCTTCTCTCCTTCCCTCTCTCACTCGGCTCTGCTGCATGTCACTAACTCGGCTTCTTCTCCGGAGCCTTTGTGCTCCACTGTCTCGCAGGTTAACTCATATTGCAACGGCGCCTGGATGGTGTGATGTGTGTGGTTGTGCTGCTGCCGTGGTCCTGCCTGATACCTCCTTCTGCTGCTGTTATCATTAGTCATACTTCTACTGTCATTATACACATATTATTATTGTCTATATTAATATATACCTACAACATATCATACCACAATAGCCATAATTATTATTGTAATATTATTACTTAGATTAATGTTGTTGTCATTACTGTCTGTCCTGCTGCATCTCTCACGGTCTCTCTCTGTCTCTCTTTCTGTATCATTTTGTCATACGGATTACTGTTAGTTTATCATGCTGATCTGTTGTGTACCACATCTATTGCACGTCTGTCCGTCCTACAAGAGGGATCCCTCCTCAGTTGCTCATCCTGAGGTTTCTACCATTTTTCCCCACGTTAAAGTTTTTTTTTTTAAAGTTTAAAGGAGTTTTTCCTTATCTGCTGTGAGGGTCCAAAGGACAGAGGGATGTCGTATGCTGTAAAGCTCTCTGAGGCAAATTGTGATTTGTGATATTGGGCTTTATAAATAAAATTGAAATTGAAAAATTAGCTAATGCCGCGCCATGGCGATCCTTAATAACAAACCAGCGTCATGAGGTTAAGATTCAAGATTCAAAGTGTTTATTGTCATATGCACAGTGAGGAAACACATTTCCCTGTACAATGAAATTCTTCCTTTGCTGACTGCAATGAATACCAGAAAAAATATCAACTAAATCCACACTCAATTATAAATAGATAAAAAAGTAAACAATATAGATAAAAATTATGAAAGGAATATTTACACAAAAGGGAATATATAGACAAAAATTGTAGGGAACAGAAGGTCCCGGTGGGGTGCGCTCACTGTGAAGAATGATGTATGTGCAGATTAACACCTCAATACATTTTACATTAATCTGCGGAAAGAAGAAAGTTTCTGTGTATTATATAATATATTTATTATATAAATATTTAATTGATGGTCCTATGAGAACGATTTGTGATATTACCAACAGTTTGGATACAAGTGTGATCGGAACATTTAAAGTCTTCAGTGCACATACAGAGTGTGGACTTTACACACTCTGTATCTTTGAAGGAGACATCTGGTGTTCAGCAGGAAAATCATATATATATAAAATGCATATGTGTAGATTCTGGAATTTTTAAATGAGGAAGAAGGATTAACCCTCAGGCATCACTTTAATTTACTACCCTCTTAAGTCACTGGGAACAAAAATGTCCACTTCCAAAAAACTGATTAACTGATTAATATTTTTTTCTGCTTTTTTCTGCATAAATCTCTTAAACAACTTCCACTCTGCCCAAATCTACCAAACATTCAATCATTTTGAGGATTTTAACGCTTTAAATGCCAGTTTGATTACTTGATGTCACTGTTATTTATGAAAAAAAAAAACACAAAAAATAGTTATTTTCCATAAAACAAATGTTGGGTGGCTGGGGGATTTTTTTTTTCAAATCAGTCTTGGATATGTCAAAGAATAGCCAAAATATTAACTTAATTGTATTTATAGTTTTTGTGTAGCATCAGATTTAAAATTTACTACCCTCTAAGTCATTAAGGACAAAAATGTCCAATTCCAAAAACAATACAGATTAATATTTTTTTCTGCTTTTTTGGGTTAAATCTTTTGATTAACTTCAGTCCTGATCAAAACTGACAAATACTGAGTAAATACCAGGATTTTAACCCTTTAAATGCCAGTTTGATTACATGATGCTAATATTTTTTTATGAAAATACGCACAAAAAATGAGTTATTTTCCATATAACAAATGTTGGGGGGCTGGGGGGATTCTTTTCAAATCAGTCTTGGATATGTCAAAGATTAGCCAAAATATAAGCTTTGATGCATTATTAGTTTTTGTGTAGCATCAGATTTAAAATGTACTACCCTCTTAAGTCATTAGCAGACAAAAATGTCCCATTGAGTCCAATTAAAACCACATTTCCTAATCTCATAGCCATTACAAAATATATTCATGCATTCTGTAATATTAGGGTGTCATTTTTGAGAATAATAGTAAAATTTGTCATTTTTACTGTTCACCACTAAAATCATCCATTTCCCCATTATAGGTCTATGCATAAAAATGCTTGTCATTTCATTAGTTTTTCATGTGCTTGTGTTATTTCAAGAAAGTGTGTGTGTGTGTGTGTGTGTGTGTGTGTGTGTGTGTGTGTGATAAAATTATTTTAGTATACTGTCATACATGCACTCTTTCAGGTAAATAAAAACATGGCTCTCTTCTCTTACTGCATTTCAAAGAGGTCACTGTGGAGAAAACAAAAACAGCAGTTAGTGAGTTTATGCACCTGGGCCCTATTTCAGAAAGCAGGATTAGTGAAAACTCTGAGTATGTTGAGCCTGAGATGAGGGAAACTCTGAGTTTTCCGTTTCAGAAAGCCAGCTCAGCGAAACCCTGAGTCAGTTACTATGGCAAATTACTCCGTGAAACCTGCTGGCTTGCAGGTTTGCTTTATTTAAGCCTGAGGCTGAGCGTATCGCAGGTAGGAGAGACATGGCATGTCCTTAGTGAATGAAGTTGTGGACGTTGAGGCCCAGTTAGGAAGAGGTGATTAGAGCCCGTTTGGATGTCTCCCTGGAGGAGTGTCTTTAGGAAAGATACTGTTTGACCTCACAATCTTTCATTTAACAATCTGTTCCACCCAGATATATCAAATATTACACATCGTGGATTTACATTATGCATTGTCCTTTGATTCTTCGGCAGCGGCAGTTTTCTTTATAACATCAGAGACACTGAACACATCAGAGAGACAGCGGTTTGTCAGGCCGTAACAAAAGTGACTCTGGCTCTGAAAAGACTTTTGACTGTTTTTTGTGGTATTCCCTGGACATAAATCAGAATTGATTATCAAAATATTTGCAACAGAGCATCGGTGGCTTAGTGGATGGAGCGGACGCCCCATGATCAGACACTGATGCAGCGGCCGCAGGTTCAAACCCAGCCTGCAGCCTCTCGCTGCGCGTCGTTCCCTCTCTCCCTCAACATTACGCTGTTTTGCCATGAGAGGCAACAAAAGCCCTGAATCTTATCTAATCTTAAAAAACGAGGAATTCCAAAGAACTGCAGGTTTCTCAGTGTTAATCAGAAATTAATCTACGTTACATGATGCAATGATTCATGAATAGCCTACTTTTCATATAGATTCTGCGGTGTAACTGGCTCATTTACGGGACTCAACGCCCCATAATAGCTCCATCTGAGCTAGTCTTGCTCACCAGACCTTTCTCAAGAAAAGAAAGGTCTGGCTGGGCCGACTCTCACTGTGAGATTGGAGAAAAAAACGCCCCGGCTACTTGTACTTCTTTCAACCAATCACAATCCTTCTGGGCGGTGCCACAGCAACGGTGCGCTTGCAAAGATATTGCTGGGGGGAAACAGGTTTTGGTGTAACACGCCCACAAAAATATCGCCTACAGGACGCGAACCATGGCAGAAAAATGGCTACATCCCCGCAAGATCAAACACCGCAAAAGTTAGTAAAGGACGTGTTGAAAACTGCTACACAACCGGAGGTGGTAGGGCGGGACTTCAGCGGGTGGCTCGTTCCGCCCAATGAGAGGCTGATCTCTGCAGCAAACTTCCGCCCACTCAGACTACATCTGAGCATAAAGGAGATTACGTGAAAGAGAAGTCATTTCACAGCAGTTCAGCAATTCAATGAACCTCAGCCTAATATTGACAGAATGAAGAAAGTATAAGCAAAACTTTTACCAGTCTGTAGGCCTACAACATTTTTGTGTTTGATGTTGAGTCACTGCCCAGTGTGTTTGGGCTCCATCAGATTACAGCTGAATAAAATGATACAGCAAATGATATTAAAATAAACTATTTGAACTCTGTGTAATGTTTCTATATTTTCTGTATATTAGACACATTAACTCATAACATTACATAACATCACTTCACATTACCTACTAACACACTCTGCAGTCTGTTCCCATCACACCTCACACTGTTTAGCTGCAGCTGACGTGTTTTTTTTTTTTCATTTCGCGGTCATTAAAATGTCCGACTCCGCTGGGATGAGACAAGTAGCTTTCTGCTTTCAGCCACTGAATATCATGTTATCTGCACTCCACTGATGATGTCTTTCGGTGCTCGCCGTGAACGCGCCTCTCTCAGGCTGAACATACTCAGAGTTGATTGAGCGACTGTGATCAGCTTCTTCTAGAACCGAAAACTCAAGAGTTTCTCAGCTCAGGCTCAGTCAACTCGGACATCGGGATTAGGCTCAGAGTTTGTTGAGCCTGCTTCCTAATAGGGCCCTGGCTGAAGTCCTGTCACAAACTGTTTGTAGCTTGGCTGTCTGGTCATTTCATTCCTGTGACAACCAAGGAGCAAGATGAAGAGGCGCTTCTCTGTGGAAGAGGCTCAGGATGAAATCATGCAGCCTGTAACTCTCAGAGAGATGCAGGAAAGTGAAACATCCACACTAGGGCTGCACGATATTGGAAAAAACTGACAGTGCTATCTTTTTGTTGTTGCAATATATATTGCGATATTAAAAAATACAAGAATTTTCACCATATGACTTAAAGTAAGAAAATTTAAAAATAGTGGCGGGGCTTTTACTCACCACAACGGCAGAGGCTACCAGCTTCATTTGAAACAGACTACATTATAGACGGTCCATTAATTATTAATCCCTCTGTGTCTTTATATACTAACTTTTTATCCGCTCCCATTGCCTTCATAAAGTTAATGCATCGCGCCGTCATTTCAAACTCAACACTTTCTGAATTTGTTTCATATTAAAAGCCCCTTATAACCTCGGCTGAGAGAATCCCTCCATTTTCTAAATAGGCTTTTATTGTGAAACATTTGTAGGAACTTGTTGTGGAGGATTCAGTGGCTTGAATGTTTGAGTACAGTACCTAAAATGTTGCTCCTGCAATCTGCTGGCACTTTTTATTTGACTACAAGAACATTTCGGCTGGCACATGAACAGACACAGTGACTCAAATAATAGTAAAAGTAAGAAAAAAAGGACAAGAATAACCAAATGACATCACACACGTCGTCAGGGCCGGCCCTAGCCATTTTGGTGCCCTAGGCAAGATTGAGATTTGGTGCCCCCCGAACCACATTACCCCACCGGTACTGGGGACACAAACATCAGGGACCACAATGGTTTCAAGACAAAAAGTGCTGCTGGGGTAGGTGTAAATCATAAAATGTCACAGAACTCACTAATAGTAGTAAAACAGTATTTTTTATTTTGCCTAATTGCTAATAGGCTGTTAGCCAATTTGCAACCCAGTAATCCAGTGTAGACCTAATTCATTGATGTATTTCAATATCAATCGAGCTTACTACAATGTGCTACGATGCCAAGTGGCGCTCACATCTCTGGTGCAATTTTGTGGATAAGTTCGTGTTAGTCATTATCACTGATATTTGTCAGGGAAATTTCAGCACAAGAAGGAGCAGTTATCCAGATAGCTAGCTATTGGCTTGCCATTTAGTCTCATATCCTTCAATCTGTAACATTATCTGAGTCCAACAGCTATCGTAGCATTATTATGTAGCACTAGCTTTATTGCTACTTAGCTAGCTAGCTGCAACAAATGAAACATCTAACGACGTTACACACAGAACGACATTTTAACTCTATGGGCCCTAGGCCTTTTTTGGGGTATTTTTACTGCCTTTACTTTTAAGATCATATCACAGTCATTATAAAGGCTACATACACATGCTATGTCTTGTTTTTTTTCCAGGACAATCTAGGCAATCCAGATTTGCCATCATTCCATGACCTTCTATGTGCCTGTATTTTATATTAATTTTTATATCAATGAAAAAATAAATCCGTGTGACTAAATTCTTACATTTTTACATGTATCTCACCATAGCAAGTTGGAAGTTGACATATTCTGAAATATATGAAGAGGGGAGTCTCTGGATCTGGCAATATAAGAACCATGATGCTGGGACATTCTGTCACTTCACAGTTGTCCAAAACATGTGGTTTGTGCCAGGTGGACATGATTGCCAGTATTTTTTCATTATTGCAAGAAATTCCATTGACTCATTCACAAGTCAAAATGTGTTTTATCTGAAAGAAACATGCAATATTTACATCTAAGATCATAGAAAAATAGTCAACCAAGTGCAATGATGTCCTCCAAGATAATATTTGCCACTTTGCCCATTTTTTTTTTTTACTGCAAACATTGGGGGGGAACGTGTCCCCCTCAATGTATATGGTGACTACTGCCCTGTCAGCATGCATAATTAGGCCTCAGTTGTCTGTGTGTGAAAAGGTGAAGTGCGCTGGTCTTCTCATACAAAGTTTCAACTGGACAATATGGAGATGTTTGCATCTTGAAAGCCGGACTACAAATGTGGATAGACAGGGAGAAACACACGCAAGCCTAAGACGTGGTAAGATACGATATTCCTCACTATATTAAGTGACTGATAACAAGATCTGTATAATGGATTGTAAAGAAATTCATCAGGTTTTTATTTTGTAGACAATTGATCTGTATTTATAGCATGATGGGATGACAGCACAATGACGTGTGAGGTATCACTGGAAAGCTCTGGTCCTGCGCTTTCATGTGATGGCATTTCTGTGTGAGCCTGCATTCGGGAGTAAGCCACCGATGCTCCGTTGCAAATACTTTGATAATCGATTCTGATTTATGTTCAGGGAAAACCACAAAAAATGGCCAAAAGTCTTTTCAGAGCCAGAGTCACTTTTCTTATGGCCCGACAAACCGCTGTCTCACTGATGTGTTCAGTGTCTCTGACGTTATAAAGAAAACTGCCGCTGCCTCAGAATCAAAGGACAATGCATAAAATTTGCTCTAAATCCACAATGTGTAATATTTGATATATCTGTGTGGAACAGATTGTTAGATCAATGAAAGACTGTGAGGTCAAACAGTAGGCTATCTTTCATACAGACACTCCTCTGGGGAGAAATCCAAACGGGGTCTAATCACCTTCTCCTTATGCAGCAGCCTCTGTATAAACTGTGCCCCAACGTCCACAACTTCATTCACTAATGGACACACCATGTCTCTCCTACCTGCGACACGCTCAGCCTCAGGCTTAGTTGAAGCAAGCCTGCAGGCCAGCGATGGGGGGGGGAGGGCATGCAGCAAAGGGTTGCAAGCCAGAGTCGGACTCGCGACCACTGCAGCGAGGCATCACCTCTATATCTATCCACTACGCTACCGACACCCCAGGAAATATTTTTTTGACACAGAATCAGCTTGAAGGTCACAAAGCTCATCTTCACAGCCGAGGTATTCCATGTCCTTGAGGATGGTAATGTAGGGGTCCAGCACCCACGCTTCCTTTGATAAGTACTCATCGATGTCGGCGAAGCGGCTCTTAAACTCCTCACGGAGCAGGTTCAGGTGCCAGGTAAACTCGCACGCACAGTGCCAGCTGACTGTTTCAGCAGCAGTGGAAAATGCTGTAAATCCCAGTTTGACATTTTTTCTACTCTGTAATCAAGTTTGCGCACAAAAGCGTCCAGGGCGTCTTTGCACTGCATGATGTTTGATTCAGATCCCTGTATCCGCTTGTTCGTCTCATTCTAGAGCGTGAACGTGTCCGCCAGGTATGCCGTTTTGATGCATAACGCATCAGTCAGCTGTTCACACAGTGGTTGATTGTGATCTTGCAAGAATTCCTTTTTTTTTTTTTGCAGTTCCATAAAACGCACAAGCACTTGTCCACGTGACAACCACCACACCTCCGTGTGTAGCAGCAGTGTTTGATGCGCTTCATCCTCACACAGCTGGGCAAAAAGTCTCTTGTTAGATGGGCAAGCTTTAATAAAGTTTACAACTTTAACAACAGTTGACAGGGTGTTACCAAGGTCTTCTTAAAGTTTTTCACTTGCCAGTGCTTGCCGATGTAGCATGCAGTGGAAAATCACGCACCATGGGGCTTTTTCCTTCAGGCGGCTGTTTAACCCCTTGTTTTTGCCCATCATTGCTGCGGCCCCGTCAGTGGAACATGCGACCAGGTTTTCATAGGGCAGATTGTTGGATGAGAGATATGAGTCCACAGCCATAAATATATCCTGTCTGGTTGTTGTTGTTGCTAGATTTGTAGACCATCCTCACCATCAATATACTGCACATAAACGAGGAGGACGGACTCGTCTGACACTGTTGTCGTTTCGTCCAGCTGAATGGCAAAGTTACCATTCCTCAGCTTCTTGTGCAGCTGGTTTTGGCGGCAATCCGCAGCCATTTTATCAATTCTGTCTTTCACGGTGTTGTCCGAGAGTGGGCCAGTTTTCAGTTTATCAACAACCTGCACTCCACATAGCCTCTCCACAATTTTCAGGCAGGCGGGTTTGATTAAATGACGCCTCGCTAGATCTGTGTAAATCACTACCTGCTCTTTCAAAAGCTTTTCTGATGTCTATGGATCTTCTTGATAGTGCCAGTTGCTTCTTCCTCTCAAAATATTCTCGACTTTCACCAATAGTCTGGTGGTGTTTGGTCTCCTGGTGTCGTTTCAGCTTGCTTGGCTTCATGCTGTCATTAGCTAGCTTCTCACCACAAATGACGCATTCTGACCGAGAACTGTCCTGTCCTTCGATAAAACCAAAATCAAGGTAACTCTCGAGATATTGCCTTGTTTTCTTCTTTGATACAGATGAATCATCTGTACTTTTACGTTTCTCAGACATGGTGTTTTATTCATAAAGTGATGCTGACAGCAGGAAAACAATCGGAGATGAATTACCCAGGTCTAGCCTAGCCTAGCCCGCTAGCTGACCTGAAGAGAGAGAAGGTTGCTTACGTGGGGTCAGAGGTCAGAGGTGTTGGTAATAAATAGCTTGATGAATTTAAATGTGGACCAGAAATATGTTTTAATTTGGATTATGCAGAGTTTTTGATTAACCAATTGGGTGTGTTATTAGGATTTTATAAATCTAATGTGTGCAAAAATAATTTTAGTAACCTCACAACCTCAGAGCAGACAAAGTTGTACGCACCCCCTGCGACCTCTGGCGCTCCCCAGAGGCGTTGCTCTGCTTTATTAAATCTTGATCCTCTTTCAAAGTCCTGTCTTGTGTAGCCACAACATATGTGGTTTTGTCTTTATATGGTTGCACTTTTGCCATAGTACCAGCACCTTGACTTGCGCTGTGAACGGGCATTTTTCTAAATTTTGATAAGAGTGAACTACTTGCTACCAACTCTAAAGCCAGGGAGATATAAAGCTTTTCAATGTAAGGTCAAAATGGACCACCTGACCTATTTGGGCATCAAGGTCACATTTACATAAAAGGTTATTTGAGGAAAATTTTTAGCCCCATTTTAGAACGTGCCAAGTCAGATTTTCATAGATGGGACAATCTCCAACTGTCACTAATTGGACGCACTGATGTCATAAAAATGACCATTCTACCGAAATTCTTATATTCATTTCAATGTATTCCAGTTTGTATACCTCAAAAGTGTTTTAATACACTGGACAAATATATTTCTACATTTATTTGGAACAGCAAGCCCCCAAGGATGCGCAAAGATTTCATGCAAAGAACAAGACAATCGGGAGGGCTAGCACTACACAATTTTCAGTTCTACTATTGGGCAGCGAATGTACGAAATATGCTTTACTGGCTGGGTGCTTCATCTTCAGAGGTACCAACTTGGCCTATCTATTCAATTCAATTCAATTCAATTTTATTTATAAAGCCCAATATCACAAATCACAATTTGCCTCACAGGGCTTTACAGCATACGACATCCCTCTGTCCTTATGACCCTCGCAGCGGATAAGGAAAAACTCCCCAAAAAAAACCCTTTAACGGGGAAAAAAAACGGTAGAAACCTCAGGAAGAGCAACTGAGGAGGGATCCCTCTTCCA
>NC_065527.1:35420591-35423353 GCF_006386435.1 Epinephelus moara | reverse complement strand
GAGCTTTATAAGTTAACAGTAGGATTTTAAATTCAATTCTGGATTTTACAGGGAGCCAGTGCAGAGAAGCTAAAACAGGAGAAATATGATCTCGTTTCTTAGTTCCTGTTAGTACACGTGCTGCTGCATTCTGAATTAGCTGGAGAGTTTTTAAGGACTTACTAGAGCTACCTGATAATAGAGAGTTACAGTAATCCAGCCTAGAGGTAACAAAATCTGAGTGCAGTGTAAGAAAAGGTTTGGATTACAGTCAATGTCGATCCAGGCACCAGTTTACTCCAACCACCCTCTTTATTCTGCCTTTAAGATTTGGAATAGTAATGGTTTACATAATTCTAAGGACCTCTGTGTAAATAAGGTATTTGCCTCATTAACTCAACTGACCCAAAAGCGTAATATCCCACGGACCCATTTCTTACATTACTTGCAAATTAGAAATCTCATGCAAAGCAGGTATCCCCAGTTCCCCAATTTCCCAGATCAAACAACTTTAGGTAGAATTCTCGACATTAAGGTGCACAACAGGGGAGTAATTAAAGTGATATATACATTATCAACTCTACATTCTCCCTCTCTCTCCACTATTACAGCCCAGTGAGAGGATGATTTGACTTCCAAAATCACAGATCACAATTGGCAGTCAATTCTTCAAAGAGTTCACTCTTCCTCAATTTGCACCAGACATGGCCTCCTACAGTTCAAGGTTCTGCACCGCCTACAGATCCCTTATGCAACAGGTGTAGAACAGTAACAGGATCCCTCATTCATACTTTCTGGACTTGTCCAAATCTTAATAATTATTGGACATCGATATTTAATACATTTTCTGTGATTTTTGGAGTCAAATTTACACCCTCCCCACTAGTTGCAATTTTCGGAGTAATTTCAAAGAATATACCTCTTCCTAGACACTACACAAATGCTGTTGCCTTTGCCTCCTTTATTGCTAGACGCCTTATACTCACTAAGTGGAAGCAGGAGGCGTCTCCCACACATGCCCATTGGGCTGGTAATCTTATGAGTTTTCTACACTTGGAGAAAATAAGGTGTACGCTCGGTGGCTCTACAGGTAAATTTTACAGGACATGGCAACCATTTCTGACATATATGAAAACTCAAAAATTGTGTGATGTTTCATAATTGATTCTTAGACAACTGTGACTGATGTATAAATATATATATGATTGTGTGTGTGTACTTATGTTTACATTTTGACTTATGTTGCTCTCTGCTTAGGTATGTCTGAAATGTGTATCTGCCCATGTATACATGTATGTATACTGTCATTTTAGTTTTTATTTTATTCTTATACAAGACCCAGTATTAGTCATCACCGGGAAACATTTCATCAAGAGTAAATATTTGTCTGATCATGAAAACATTACCACTGATGTAAAAGTCAAGGAAGATGTGGACAAAGTACTTTTTACATTTTCTGTAGAGAAATAATGTTCTACCCAAAGCTTTTCTGTGCACGTGGTGTTATCAGACATTTTCCCCAAATCAGTAACCACCCAAACACATTCTGCACTTCACAACAAGTATCATGAAAGGCATGTATCTTCAGTGACAATGAGCTGTAAGCAGCTCAGCTGAAGTAAAGAAATGCTTGTCAGATATGGCAGTAATTACTTATTTGTCACTATCATCCCAAGTATTTCTAAAACACTTAACAATATTTAGTCATCTATTTCACTTGATCATTTCCCTTAAGTGATGCTCCACTCCAGCGTGGACCTCTCTGCTCTGCTGAACATGCTGGACCCTTGTTCCTTCCTCTTTTCAGCTCTATGAACTGCTGCTGAGTCTTCGACGCAGCAGAGAGGCAGGCTTGCTTTCAGTGTCCTCTACGTCGCTTTCACATTGTCTCTGGAGAAAAGATTCAATACAGGCACATTTCAGCTCTCACATGAACTGTATATGGTACAGCTTGCAGTGTGGATTTGAATTAGTCCATCTACCACTCATACATGTACTGGACTTAAAGAGTCTTGTTTTGCTCTATCCACTTCTTAGCTGTCACTTTCGCCTCTATCAGTTCATCATAATTCAGAAATAGTATCAAAGATACATCACACATTTCTGACCTGGTCTAATCTGGGCACCATGCTACAGTTAAAAACCGGAAGAAGAAAATCACTGGATGGTGTTTATCATTCTGTCTTTTTTTTTTCAGCAATTTTTTATTCACTTTCACTTTCAATTTTACTTTGTGTTGCACTTAGCAAACACATCCAATTTTACAGGGTCAATTTCAGTGTTTTCCCCAAATATATATGGAATTATACTATGTGGTCTATCTTTTATGTGGTGTTACATACAGAACATACAGTATCTCATATATGTGAGTACACCCCTCCCATTTTTGGAAATGTTTTATTATATCTTTTCATGGGACAACACTATAGAAATGACACTTTGATATAACTTAAAGTAGTCAGTGTACAGCTTGTATAGTAGTATAGATTTACCTTCCTCTGAAAATTACTCAAAAATCAAGCCATCAGTATCTAAACAGCTGGCAACATAAGTGAGTACACCCCACAGTGAACATGTCCAAATTGTGCCTAAAGTGTCAATATTTTGTGTGCCAACCATTATTATCTAGCACTGCCTTAACCCTTTTGGGCATGGAATTCACCAGAGCTCACAGGTTGCTTCAGGAATCCTCTCCCACTCCTCCATGATGGATGTGAAGACACCTTGCGCTCCTCCACCTTCAGCTTGAGGATGCCCCACAGGTGAGGATGCCCCACAGGTGC
>NC_065527.1:35412838-35420380 GCF_006386435.1 Epinephelus moara | reverse complement strand
AGATAATAATGGTTGGCACACAAAATATTGACACTTTAGGCACAATTTGGACATGTTCACTGTGGGGTGTACTCACTTATGTTGCCAGCTGTTTAGATGTTGATGGCTGTGTTTTGAGTAATTTTCAGAGGAAGGTAAATCTATACTACTATACAAGCTGTACACTGACTACTTTTAGTTATATCAAAGTGTCATTTCTATAGTGTTGTCCCATGAAAAGATATAATAAAATATTTCCAAAAATGGGAGGGGTGTACTCACTTATGTGAGATACTGTAGTACATAACTGTCTTAAAATGGAACATAAATTAGCATGCTAAGAATAAAACTCAACAGTCTTGAGTCATGTATGTTTTAGTTTGTATGTTGGACTGAGTTTGAACTGGAGTTTAGCAACCTGACCAGAACTTGACATGCCTGATGATGGATTATTTATTTATTATTTTCAAGTCTATCTTAAACTCCTATTCTGACTCAATTGTTTACATTGACACATATCATGTGTTGTAAGCAGATACGAAATGCAGGGAAAACAGAGCATAGCTAACATGTTGTATTTTCGCAGAGACAGGCTGAACATGCATATATGAGGAGCGGGTGAATGGCCAGTGAATAAAGGTGTGGATAAAGTTCAGCAGTATGTCTCCAGAAGGCATACTATGCAGGAGGGCCGCACTCTTATTCTTGGTCCTTCTGATGTTGTCAAGAGGGGGATGGCGCTAAAATCATTTATGGATGATACATTTACCTTCATTCCCTGCTCCTCCCCAAAGAGCCTAAAGATGGTACCTATACAAAGCTCTTTTCTGGACTGTACGGACTGTGTATTGTCACTAAACCTATGGCTTATCGGCTGAACCATTCAAGTTGCACTTGCAGTTTACATCCATGTCTGCGAAAACATGGATGCATCATATACATCTTCCCCCGGCAGCACAGAAGATCTATACAATCAGCATTGTTTCAAGGTGGGAACTACCAAATTCTAATCACTTCATTCGTAAGTCAAAGTGTACGTTTGTGCCAAATTTGAGGAAACTCCCTCAAGGCTTTCTTGAGATATTGCGTTCACGAGAATGAGACAGATGCAAGGGCACAGTGACCTTGACCTTTGACAACAAATTCTAATCAGTTCATCCATGACTCAAAGTGGACATTTGTGCCAAATTTGAAGAAACTGTGTTGTGTCTAAGAGATAACATGTTAATGAGAATGAGACGGATGCAAGGTCACAGTGAACTTGACCTTTAACCATCAAAATCTTCTCAGTTCATCATTGAGTCCAGGTAAATGTTTGTTCCAAATTTGAAGAAATTCACTCAAGGTGTTCTTGAGATATTGTATTCAAAAGAATGAGACGGATGCAAGGTCACAGTGACAGACAACTTGAAAACATTATGCGTCCAGCCACGGCTATCGCTGGACCGCAATATCTCATCATGCAGTGTATCTTGTACAGTAAAAGTGTTTTGGTCTGTACAATAAAAAATCAGATAAGCAATTATAAAAATATCAATATGTGACTTGAGTTTAGAGAGAAAAAGTGGTCTCACCTGCAAAGGATCTGAATCTAAGTTGCCCTTACTCAGCAGTTTCAACTGGATCAGCCGGTTACACATCCACACCATGTTATAGGACATCTAGAGGGGTCAGTGAGGTGAAAAGAGAATGCTTTTCAGTGGTCAGTAAAGCTTGCAAAAAAACATTAACAAACAAACAGAATACTTGAATGTTCTTCAGGATCAAACTTGCATGGGACAGGACTAGAGCTACCCTTTCTTTCTTTTTTCACATTAGCTCAGCTCCAGCTAATGTTTAGATTTATCTTTATTGTTTGAATCTTAAAAAGGTGAGGAGCAACAACACAGAAAAAAACAAGTGACAGCAGCTGGTAGCTGATGGAGCCTTTGTTGCTGCTGCAGCTGCTGGCTGCATGGATACTGGCACCAGTTGTAACTATGTAATCTATACAGTTAGTATAGGCATAATAATACTTTCTGAATTCTGCGTTTCTTATTTCTGTCCTTATTTATCCAACGGAAAACAAGTTCTTACAGAATCCTTGAATTTAAACTAAATAACCAAACCAAACTGCATATTAAAATGTGGGTTTTAATAATGTGCAAGTCTGCTGCTGTTCTACAAACAATCTTGATGTATAAACTCTTTAAGAACAGCTCACCAGCCCCAGAAAGCAGTTAACAGTTAAATAAATCCTGGTGTCATGTCACCTGAAAGAAGGTATCCACACCATTCCAGCTGTGCATAGTATTATGCACAATTTTGGGGAGTTCTTTGTGTGTGTCTATGCTATTCTGTTGGTCTGAGCAGGAGAAAACACAAAATCAGTAACTGAATGGTGCTTGTGCCTTTGCAAGTATGGGTTGATGATATGGCCCTAAAATAATATCACAATATTTCAGGGTATTTTTTCAATAACGATATGAAAAATTAGTAAATCTATCTATCTATCTATCTATCTATCTATCTATGTATGTATAGATGTATAATAATAATAATACATTTTATTTATATAGCGCTTTTACAGCTCTCAAAGACGCTTTACATTTAAAACAAAGAAAAGAAGTGCATTAAGAAAAAAAGGGGGGGGGGGGTACATGACAAACAGAGAACGAAAAGCTAATGTTTAAAGGTTAAAAGCGGATTTGAAAAGGTGGGTTTTGAGGAGTGATTTGAAGGTGGATGGATCTGGACAGTCACGGATGTGTATAGGGAGGGTGTTCCAGAGGGAGGGGGCGGCTACGGAGAAGGCTCTGTTGCCCCAGGTTCGGTGCTTGGTCCTGTGTGGAGGTGAGAGGAGGTTTTTGTCGGATGATCGAAGGTTGCGGGAGGGAGTGTGGTGGTGGAGCATGTCCGTGAGGTAGGAGGGGGCCTGGCTGTGGAGGGCTTTGTGGGTGAGGAGGAGGATCTTGAAGTTGATTCTGTACGGGACAGGGAGCCAGTGTAGGTTTTGCAGGACAGGGGTTATATGTTCACGGGAGCGGGTGTGGGTGAGGAGGCGGGCAGCAGAGTTCTGGATGTACTGGAGTTTGTTGAGGACTTTGGATGATGAGCCGTAGAGGATGCTGTTGCAGTAGTCCAGTCTTGAGGTGATGAAAGCATGGATGAGAGTTTCAGCGGCAGAGAAGGAGAGTAATGGACGGAGACGGGCAATATTTCTGAGGTGAAAGAAGGCAGTTTGGGTGAGGCGGCTGATGTGATGTTCAAATGTGAGGTTATTGTCTAAGATGATACCAAGGTTGCGGATGAATGGGGAGGGAGAGAGGGTGGTATTGTCGATGCTGAGGGTGAAGTTTTGTGTTGATGTAGAGAGGGATTTTGGGCCGATGAGTATTATTTCAGATTTGTCACAGTTAAGTTTGAGGAAGTTGGTTTGCAGCCGTGATTGGAGTTCAGTCAGACAGTTGGTGAGGGTCGAGCGGGTGGCCTGGGTGATGGATTTTGTGGAGATGTAGATTTGGATGTCGTCAGCGTAGCAGTGGAAATGGAGACCATGACGACGAATGATAGAACCATGGGGGAGTAAGTACATGATGAAGAGGAGAGGACCAAGCACCGAGCCCTGAGGGACACCTTTAAGCAGGGTGACGGTGGAGGAGGTGCAGTTGTTGACATGGATGAACTGATGTCTGTCGGTGAGGTATGATTTGAGCCAGGAGAGAGCAGAGCCAGTGATGTTGAGGGAAGTTTGTAGGTGGGATAGCAGAGTGGTGTGGTTGATGGTGTCAAAGGCAGCAGTGAGGTCAAGGAGGATGAGTATGCTGAGGTGGCCAGAGTTAGCAGAGAGGAGGAGGTCGTTAGTGATTTTGAGGAGAGCGGTTTCGGTGCTGTGTTGAGGGTGGAATGTTCATATAGTTCATGAGAGCGGAGGTGGGTCTTGATTTGGGAGGCGACAACATGTTCCAGAATTTGTGACAGAAAAGGGAGGTTCGAGATGGGACGGAAATTTGAGATGACGTCAGGGTCCAGGCCGGGTTTTTTGAGGATGGGGGTGACAGCGGCCAGTTTCAGGGATTGAGGGACAGAGCCAGAGGTGAGGGAGGAGTTAATGATGGTAGTGATGAGTGGGGAGATTGCTGGGAGGCAGACTTTGATGATGGAGGATGGTATGGGGTCCAGGACAGAGGTGGAGCTCTTCAGGGCGGAGGAGTTCCAGGGGGGAGACAGGGGTGAAGTGTGACAGTGGTTGAGTGGTGGTGGAGGTGGTGAGTGGCGGAGAGACTGAGATGGGGGGGGGGGCGGGGTGTTGCTGAATTGAGTGTTAATTGCAACAGTGGGTNCTTACGGGTTTTCATGTGACGGAGTTCAGGAGTGTACCAGGGAGATGAGTGAGTAAATGAGACAGTTTTGGTCTTTAAAGGAGCCAGTTTTTCAAGGCAGAGGGACAGTGTGTTGTTGTAGTGGGTGACCAGGTCAGAGGGGTTTGGGGTCAGCGGGGTGGTGGATGCTGACAGCGTGTTTGCCAGTGAGTCAGAGAAAGCTGAGGGGGAGATGGACTTGATATTTCTGAAGGATATGTTGCATGTGAGTTTTGGGGGAGGGAGTGGGGTCTTGAAGTGATGGCCAGGTGATCCGAGATGTGGAGGTTGGTACTGGAGAGTTGGTCGAGGGTGAGACCGGCGGAGCAGACTAGGTCCAGGATGTGGCCGCGACAGTGGGTGGGGAAGTTGACATGCTGGGTGAAGTGAAGGCAGTGGAGCAGCTCCAGGAGGTCTATTGCACTTTTACAGTTTGGATCATCAAGATCTAGATATATATTATGGCATGCCGTTCAGGAAATTATCTTATATATAAAATTAAGTTTGAATATATGGAATGAATGAAAGTCTGAATATATTGAACGAAACTTGAATATATGGAATTAATGTCTGAATATATGGAATGAAAGTCCGAATGGAATTGATCTTGAATATATTGAATGAAAGTCTGAATATACTGAATGAATCTTTAATATATGGAATGAACGTCTGAATATATGGAATGAATGTCTGAATATATTGAATGAATCTCAAATATATGAATGAAAGTCTGAATGTATGGAATGAACCTTGAATATACTGAATGAAAGTCTGAATATATTGAATGAACCTTGAATATATGGAATAAATGTCTAAATATATGGAATGAAAGTCTGAATATTTTGAATGAATCTTGAATATATGGAATGAATGTCTGAATATATGGTATGAAAGCCTGAATATATGGAATGAAAGTCTGAATATATTGAATGAACCTCGAATATATGGAATGAAAGTCCAAATATATGGAATGAACCTTGAATATGTTGAATGAAAGTCTGAATATATTGAATGAACCTTGAATATATGGAATTAATGTCTAAATATATGGAATGAAAGCCCGAATATATTGAATGAAAGTCTGAATATATTGAATGAAAGTCTGAATATACTGAATGAACCTTGAATATATGGAGTGAATGTCTGAATATATGGAATGAACCTTGAATATATTGAACAAAAGTCAGAATATATAGAATTAAATCTGACGTCATCAAGACACTAGTGCCATCATGTGTTTCCTCTGTATGCTTGTATTGGATGCTGCAGCAAGAACACAGTGAATATGAGTGAGTCTGCGAGAGACACAGTGGTGGCAATTTTAAGCAATGAAGACGTAATTTCCACATTGGCTAATACACTTGGTAATGTTAACCATACCCAATACTGCAGTACGGTATGGGATGCTGTTTGTAAAATGGCTCGCACTGAAATTGAATTTTTTAAAGTCACTTTGTACTACATTTACAGCAATATTTTAAATATGTTAAATATAATGCCACAGTTAAATCTAAATATCTAATGTTAAACCTAAATGTCAAATCTAACTCTAAATGTTAAATCTAAATCTAAATGTTAAATCCAAATGTGCTTGGTGAAACTAAATATTTAGCTAATATGCAAATGCACACTGCCGGTCAGCGGAAATACCAAAATAAAAGCCTGGGTGGTCAGACTGTTTTTATAGCATCAAATAACTAATTAAAACCAAACTAATCGGAGAAAATGAACATTTGAACATACATCAGCGTGATAAGAACTACTTAAAATGGCAGAAACAGTGTGTGTATGTGCTTTATGGAATTTGCTTTTGTAAGTATTTTTAGCTTTTTAAATCACTGGGTCCGTTTTTTTTTTGAGAGGAAGAGACTTCTGGGGATACCTTTCCTGATAAAAACCTCCTCAACATCTGGATCTTAAGTTATCTGAGAAAAAGGGTGTGAACACACATAAGCAGGTGCTGGCCTAGCGGCCCGTCTGCGAGGAGCTGAACAGCATTGGAAAACACTGATTTTTAATGTGAAACTACTTTATTAAGTGTTTTTACTGCTTTAAATCACCAGGTCAGTTTGTTTTGAAGAGGAAGAGACCTCTGGGGATATTTCAGCCCTCGGTAAAATAAAGGAACAATAAACACTGAAGGAATCCTAACCAGGAGTTCACACTTGGCTCCAAAGGGAAGTTTCAGTTGGTTGCAATCTGCAGTCATCACAGCTAGATGCTACTAAAGCCTACACACCTTTAAATAAAGGTCAAATAAAACAAAAAAACAAAAAAACATAAAATTAAGTTATCTGACTGTGACTTAAAGTCAATGTTACACTCAGGGACAGCAAGGTGTGAAAAAATGTTTGGCACAGTTCATAGGGTTCATTTATTAAAAAGGTAAACAGTCATAATAAAACCAAGACATTCTAAATATTGATTGGGGTGCCATGGTGCCTGGGGGTTTCACATGCTGACCACAAACCAAACCATTCCTAGTTTTAGTCTTGCTGCATGTTGTTCATCATCTCTTCCCTCTCCACTCTTTAATTAAGGCATGAAATGCCCCAAAATATACCTCACTGACATGTCACTTTGACATACATATCCAGACTCACCTTCCATTGCCTTCTGGCATTGAACTTCTTGAAGTTCTTCATATTGATTGAAGATCGATTCCTATTGGCCACCTGTTTGCATGTGATAGGCTGAAACAGACAACATTTGAAATAATTATAAGCACCATGCAGGAACATTCAGCAGCATGATGCAGTAAACAACTGAAGCAGATTTGTGGCCCTTAAGATGGTAGTAGACTTGTAGTAACCTTAATCCATGGATGAAGCAGACACTCCACAGCTGTCATTCTATCACTGCAATACACATCAACAAAGAAGTCATGACAACAGATCAGGAGAGCAGAAATACTGGGTATCTCACAGTGATCCTAATTATTGTACTAATATATCACAGATGTTTGCTGTTATTTTAGCCAAGGGGTGAAACAAACCCCCAGTAGAGGTCAGGGGCCTCATTTATAAAGCTTGCTTACGCACAAAACGGGACTTGAAAGTGGCGTACGCCACTTCCCACGCAAAGGTTGTGATTTATAAAAATAAACTTGGCGGGAGAATGTGCGCACCTGTAAGCAAACTCTGAGTCATGCGTGCGCACATTTTGGAGACACTGGGAAGTGGTGACGCAGACGGCGAGGTGGAGAAGTGGAGTCAGATTTTTA
>NC_065527.1:35388382-35410882 GCF_006386435.1 Epinephelus moara | reverse complement strand
AATACTACAAAAATAATCCAAGTGTACTTGCAAAGTTGGACAGTGGTGTCTCAGTCCAATGAGAATTTAGGCTACCTAAACTAATAGCAGGGTGTCTGTCTATTACTGTTTAGAATGACCGAGTCTGCTGTTGTTGCTGACAACTCAAGTCTGCCTAACTGCAAGAAACAAGGTACTTTGGATTAACATTTGCGCTACTGTCAGCACAGTCGTGGACTAAACAAGGAGTGAGCTCTGGAGCGCCTGTGCTTAGCTGGTGGCTCAGGGCTGTAACGCTCCCGGTAGCTAGAGGCAGAGAGTCAGAGGTGTTTGTGTCTGTGAGTGCGTACACAGGGATGCAGATTACACAAGAACAGGGACGTGAAGCTTGGGTTCTCTTCTAAACCTGGTGCATTCTTGCCCAGAAAGTATGTGTGTCTAAAACGTTTGTAATAATCTCTAGGATTCTCAAGACGTGACTATTAAACCCTATGGGCCCTAGGCGTTTTTGGGGTATTTTTACTGCCTTTACTTTAAAGCTCAGATCACAGTCATTATAAAGGATTTGCCATCATTTCATGTCCTTCTATGTGCCTGTATTTTATATTAATTTTTATATCAATGAAAAAAACAAATCTGTGTTCCTAAATTCTTACATTTTGACATGTATCTCACCATAGCAAGTTGGAAGTTGACATATTCTGACATATATGAAGAGGGGAGACTCTCTGGAATCTGGCAATATAAGAACCATGATGCTGGGACATTCTGTCACTTCACAGTTGTCCAAAACATGTGGTTTGTGCCAGGCGGACATGATTGCCAGTATTTTTTCATTATTGCAAGAAATTCCATTGACTCATTCACGTGTTCAAATGTGTTTTATCTGAAGGAAACATGCAATATTTACATCTATGATCATAGAAATATAGTCAACCAAGTGCAATGATGTCCTCCAAGATAATATTTGCCACTTTGTTTGCAGTAAACAAAGTTTGTTGTTGTTTTTCAGTTTCAGTTATATATTGGGGGGACATTTTGGGCATTGGAGGGGACACATGTCTCCCTCAATGTATATGGTGACTACTGCCCTGTCAGCATGCATAATTAGGCCTCAGCTGTCTGTGTGCGCAAAGGTGAAGTGGCTGGTCTTGTCATACAAAGTTTGATGGAGTGTCAACTGGACAATATGGAGATATTTGCATCTTGAAAGCCGGACTACAAATGTGGATAGACAGGGAGAAACACACGCAAGCCTAAGACGTGGTAAGATACGATATTCCTCACTATATGAAGTGACTGATAACAAGATCTGTATAATGGATTGTAAAGAAATTTGTCAGGTTTTTATTTTGTAGACAATCAATCTGGATTTATAGCGTGATGGAATGACAGCACAATGATGTGTGTGGTATCACTGGAAAGCTCTGGTCCTGCGCTTTCATGTGATATGCGTGGCATTTCTGTGTGAGCCTGCGTTCGCGAGTAATCTATCCAACAGTAATGTGTGTGTAAAGCTGTATGAAAGCTCTGTTATTCATGATTTTAGTGTAACTTTATCATTTTTTTTCGCTGTGAAAACATTGGACTACCGACAAGTGCTTGGTCTTGTCAAAAGCTACGAGTCTGCTGTTTCACATGATATGTGTGGCTTCTCGCTGTGACGCACGGTCGCGGAGAAAATCAATAGAGAAGAACAGATGTGAATTTGGACGCACTATGCGTCGTTCCGGCCCATAGGGTTAATTTGGAGGGCTGCAACCATAGATGATATTTCGTCAGCAGTGGCAGAAAATTCTTCTTTCAGTGCTTGACGGAGCTTGGTGTAGTTATGTCTGACACTGGGAGGCTGGCTCTGAATAAACTTGACAGCTTTGGAGCTGGTCTTCCACAAAAGTTTAACCTTCTCCCTTTCGGTCGCATGTGGCAGGTCAACTAGACAGTTGTCAAGCTCTCTAAAATAATCATCAATATGTTGATCACAGTTGTCTGGATCAAATAATGCAATGTCCTTTGCTAAAAACTCAAGCACTTCAAAGCGAGAGTAGTCTGATGTCCTCTCTGGTGAAGGCGAGATTAAATTAGCATTTCTAAGGAGGTGTAAATCGCATGCTGCAGGTCTCTGGAGTTGAAAGGCAGAGGCTGAATGGTTTTCAACCTCCCTTTCCCCCTGCATATGGGTATAGGAGTCAAACAACAGTGTCTGAGATGGACATGGGACGGAAAATCTTGTAGAAGATATACTACATGTCTCCTCAACCTCTGTGTCTGAGACATGTCAGATCACTGTTACCTCTGTTTGTTGGTGGAATTTGGGGAGCTGACTTGATCCCCAAAGACATGGGGTCTGGTGGGAAAGATTTCCACTTACTGAGCGGAGGAGGTGCTAACCTCTCATCCAGGGAAGAGTGTGAATCAGAGAAGCTGGAATCACACTGGCTGTAAGACTGTGCTGGGGCTAGATGTTCTGATCTAAGCCGAAACACTTCTTCTGTATGTGAGCAGAGGTCTAACGCTGCTGAATGCAAGTCATCTAAATAGCGCATGGCTTTCTTGTTAGCCATCTGTGCTTCATGGAGGAGAGAAGCATTTTGCGCTCTTAGAGTTTCTACCTCCTTCTCTGGAGCTGCTTTGCTCTGAAAGGCAAGGGTGGTTTGCCTGTGGAAGATCAGAAGCAAGCATTTTAACAGTGTACCGTTGGATGTAGTCTGTGCATCACAGTGGTCACTGAGTAGAGAGTTTATCTCTTTATTGCACTCACTGGGACTCAATCTGCTGATGAGTTCAGGACAGCCAGGGTTTAGGCTGTGTGCAATGGAAGAGATAAACTGTTCTAAACAGGGGTTCTCCATTGTTAGTTCTGGAAAGGAGGGTGAGGCTAAAACAGGTTTTCTTAGTACAAAAATCAAATGTGTAGTTGGCTATGTTGCTGCTTAGCAGACACCTTTAAGTGTAACTTGTGGGTACACTAGCTTAATAAAAGAATGTGCTGGATTTCACTGTGGGGGTAGCTTCCTGTAGAGGAGGGTTACTACAACACCAACAGGCACGAAACATTAGGGCGGAAATGTAAGACTGTAAATTTGCTTACAAGGATAACAACATGCACTAACCAAAATGTGTGGCAATATCAGCTAGAGTATTGTTTCTTAAAGTTAACTCAAACTGGAACTTGGATCGTAACAGCAAGGTACAAAATTTCACAGGGCTAGTAGCACACTGTGGCTCTTATGCTCTATCTCTTAGGCTGAAATGCTTGGCAGTAACAGCCAGTTCTCACGTAAGTTCTCTAGGTTTCACGAGGCTGGCGGCACGCTGTAATGAATTACAAAGGAGAATAGGAACAATAGAATCAAATGCAAATTTTGACAGCTTAACCAGGCTGCACTGAATAAGTCGTATTCAAATGCTGAACCAAAATCTTACAAGTTTCTACAGGGTAGGTCAACCTGAAAAGCTAGCAGCAAGCAAACTCTAGTCACTATGAGGGCTTAAGATAGCGGTGATCAGTTACACAATGTCTCTCAAATTGCTTTATCTTTATGAATAAAATAATTCTCACCACAATGTACTTGTCTGTAAGTACAGCTGAATGTCTACTGCTGTAGCAGACTAGTGGTGAACATAAAGACTTTTGGGTAGTCTAAGAATGGAATCAAAGATTTTTGGTGTGAACCAAAAATGTATGCTGATATTAATATTTCACAATATGAATGAATGTCAACAGTACTACGCCTCGCTATGGGGCTCCAATTATGTAGGGAACAAAAAGTAGGTGTCACACGGAGGCACCAATTATGTAGGGAACATACATTTCTGGGCGTCACACAGAGGCACCAATTATGTTGAGAACAACAATATTAGGCCTCACTAAGGGGCACCATTTATGTTGGGAACAATTCTTCTGGTGATACTATGTGTTGTGATCTAGGCACCAGTGCTATGGAACTTAAGCCTTAACATGGGCCTGACCTTGTAATAGATCTCCAATTAATAATAATAATACTACATTTTATTTATTCAGCGCTTTTATATGGAGGTAGATTTGTGTCTTTATTATTCAATCAAAAAAAAAGTTGCTTCAATCAAAAAATATATTTTCAATAAAAAAAAACTTCACTTGAATAAAAAAAAAACATTTTTAAACAAAGAAAAATAGTGTTTGAATGAAAAAAAATATTTGAGGACCAAAAAATTGCATTTGAAAACTTTTTTTCTTTGCTTGAAAAGTTTTTTTTTTTTGATTGAAGTGATTAATATTTGATTGAATTTTTTTTTTTGAATGAAGTCATCTTTTTGTGTTTGGGCCATATTATGGGTAGGACATTTGGGTCTTTATTATTCAATCCCAAAAAATATCACTTCAATCAAAAGAAATATTTTCAACCAAAAAAAACATTCACTTCAATCAAAAAATATATTTTCAATAAAAGAAAAAAGTGTTTGAATGCAAAAAAGTATTTGAGACCCAAAAAAAATTCATTTGAACCCATTTTTTCTTTGATTGAAATTTTTTTATTGATTGAAGTGAGTTATTATTTGATTGAAAATATTTTTTTTTGATTGAAGTCATCTTTTTTTGTGTTTGGGCCATATTATGGGTAGGACATTTGTGTCTTTATTATTCAATCCCAAAAAATATCACTTCAATCAAAAAAAATTTTCAACCAAAAAAACATTCATCTTTTCAACACGTTTTTTCTTTGATTGAAAATATTTTTTTCATTGAATTTTTTTTTTTTTTTTTTGATTGAACTGAATAAAGTTTTGGAGTCGTTTTTTTTTTATTGAATCATTTTGACACAAACATCCCGCAGTGGGGCGGATGCTTCCACATTGGTCAGACATGTTTGAGTGACAAGTGTCTACACCAATGACTTTTGAAATAGGAATCTCTTTCTGGAACAAGCAAGTCGCCATTTGCAAGGTACAGCACTGGCACACCTGAGCAGATGGGCTTTTCAATGATTCCCCCACTGTCACCGCAGCAAACCTCCATCTGAAAGCAGGTAAAACAGGTCCCGCTTTTAACTAATATCACAGAAAGCAAGCAGGGCTTGAGAAAAAAAAGCTCCGTGTTTCAAAGTGTGAGACGAGCCTTCTCTGGGGGGAGACAGAGGACTTCAGGAGAGGCGTAGCACGAGGAAAAAATAAAACAGAAAATGCAACTGTTTGCATCTGGCTAGCTAACTTCAGATATGTCTGGGGCAAAATGGATGGATTTGTATTACCTACAGCGAGAGAGGAGAGTGTCTGGGGTGAGCAGAAAACGGATGCAGCTTTACTTTGGCGTCACCCTTGTAAAAAAATATGTCTCTCGCGCCGTGTGTTTTAAAGTCTGTGAAAGACCTGCAGCCATAGGCGTTTCTAGCCCATTTTTGGGGGTGCTGAAGCACCCCTAAATTGAATCCCAGCACCCCCAAAATTTGAGGGATTTTTTTTTTAAATTTTGTTTTTTACTGTATGTCCTTTTTTAACAAGCTAGAAACGTGTCAAAACCATACAGTACTTGGTTGAAACGTAATATAACGTAATATCCCCCCCCCTCCTTGCCTCAAAAATCTATCTGCACAGAGCAATGCGCTGCCTTCCAGAGTGGGTGATATGCAGTAGTGGTGTAAGTACCTGGCTTAAACCAGGCTGCATTTAATCGTAAGTCACTGTTTATGTTGTTAGGTAGGAGTTAGTTGACATTTTTTCCAGCTAGGAAACGTTACAGGTGGTCAGTACCACTGTCCTCTGTTTGAATTTGAATGAGAGAAGCTAGCTGTTGTGTCATGTGCATGTGTTAATATCATACAGTCTATGGTTAATATTAAAGCCAAGGTGCTACTGACTAGCTAACTGGCTGGATGCCCATTAACATTATAACTCCTATTGTGTGTATTTATTTATTTATTTTTTTGTAGATTTCAAGTGTATTTTTATTTATGTATTTGTATTATATAATACAGACAAGAAGGAAAAAGGCAGAGACAAACATTGAAAAAGTCAATTACTGTTAATGTGCTAATGTTACATGTTGTGCATTGCATTTCAAATAAAAGTCCAAAGTCCATTTCTGGTATTTTTGGTACTCACTATAGGGGGCTGGTTTACTCCAGAAACATACATACTGTTTATGTGTATGTTGAGGAGCTGCTGTATCAAAATGAGTTATTCTCCCCCAGAAATTAGGGTTACGATATGTTTCTTTTATGATTCCAATCCATTCCTCTTTTGCTGTGGCTCAGCATTTAAATAACCTTTATCAGATTTGATGGTTTAGTCACAGACTTTCCCAAAAAGTGTTGTGCTTTTCTTTCACAAATGTGGGAATGAAATTGAGTTAAAATGTACAAAACAGTGAAATTTATCTGGCCGGGCAGCTCTCTGGGTGCTCAGCACCCCTAAACCTCTGATTCTAGAATCGCCCCTGCCTGCAGCCCAACATCTGCTAATGCTGAAGTGCCCCATTCACTTTAACAGCAGCTTATCCGTGAATCCCAGTTTTCTTCGATGAAAGTTTGTAAAACTACCTGGTAAGTGTAACTCGCCATTTATCAGCAGAGAATTGAACCCCCTGGGGACACGTGCTGCACAAGCACTGCAGGGACTGTATTTATAACACGGGGAGTGTATATGTTTTTTAATTAATATAACAACATTTAAGTACATTTTTACTGCAATAAGTCCACATTTATACCTACAAAATAGGTGCTGAATTAAACAGTGGCTCCTAATGTTATTTTATTTAAAACCTATTATTCATGCTATTTGTCTTACACCTACAAACAAAGCATGTTTTAAATAGTGTATTTTTACAAGGGAGTTCAGCATGAGGCAGTAGTAGTAGACCAAGGTACCTTTTAACTGTTTGTTTTCTGGGAATAACTGACACAATCAGAAACCAGAATGGTCCGTGTATCATTCGTTCATTCCATTTTCAATTTAAAATCAAAAACCGAAAAAAATGTTTGTTTTTTCATTATTCGTTTAATAATCAAATTCAAAAATACAAAAAATGGTTTGTTTTTCTTATTTTTGATTTTATGCTCACATCATAAATAGCAAATTAAAAAATGGGCCACGATTCCAATTTGATTTTGATTTTTCATTTGACCCAACTTGCGTGACCCGGAACTTTTTTCTACGGAAGCATATTGCATTCACTGGATAAACCCCCCCCCAAAAAAAAACACCTACAACCTAACGTTACAGCAGCCTACAAGCATGCTGTGTTAATAAATCAGCTCAGACACTGTTAGAAATTAGGGATGGGCAGCACAAGCAAAAACACTATTCGAAAATCATGGCAAGGCAGCACAAGCAAAAACACTATTCGAAAATCATGGCAACTATTCGACAATTTTTAGAATAATTGCTCCGCCCCCCCGGAGCCACGCACACAGAGATCCATTCATCATTAAATGCCCGAACATACTCGGGCGGAACGTACGCGGAACGGACTCCACGGAAGTCCGCACGGACTCAAAGCGGACTTCCGCAAGCCCTGAGCACGCAAAGCTCCGCGCACCAGTGACTGCTCGGCATGTATTTTTCACATCGCGGGAATTTTTCACGGACATTTTTACAGGAAACTACAACGCTGAAGTGCGCTCGACTATGAAAGCCCGAATGACTGCGGACATTCCTCGCGGACTAGTAGTCTCTGCATGTTTCTCCTGTTTGTAGAAGAGCATCAAACTAGCTGATAGCCCATCTCACACCGCTGTAGCAATCCCATACTGCCCTCGTGCGGTTAGGAGCTGAATTGCATGTCAAATAAAGGGGGGAAATTAAACGGCGAATAGTAATAGTCGCATTAAAAAATCGATTTTTCAAAAATACAACGACTATTCGAAATTCGAAAATCGTGACCCATCCCTATTAGAAATGTAGTATTTAGCCTAATAACATCATGCTACAGCAGTAATAACGTCAGCTTTAGTCAAATGGCTCTAGCTCTCCCGGTAAATGTCATAAACTCTGGACACATTTTCCCTGTATGTTGACATGATAAAGGCCACGTTTCCCAGATCGCTCTTAGCTTAAGAAGATCTTTCACCAAGAAGGAGTTGTAAGATTACAGCGCCCCTCCAATATGTAACTTCATTGTGTGCCCGTGTGCTCAGAAGCACACAAAAATTTCCGAGAAGTAATGATAAAATAAAAAAATATTACAGACTATAGAATAGGACTGACAACCTCTCCAATGTCTCATGTCAATTAATTAACACTAGAACCGCCACGACAGTCTGACAGACCGTTTGGGTTTTTATAATGCAAATAACTCTGTTTAGCTAAAACCTACAAGCTTCTCTTCCTATGACTTTTAAAAAATGTGCCTTGAATATTTTCTGAAGCCTTTAAGTCACAAAAATGAAACACACTAGACTTCTGAGCATTTATACCTCCGACCGCGGCAGCGGTCACACAGACCGCTGCTGAAAATTATACATTTTGATACATACAGGTAGGCTATACATATTGCAAAACTCTGTAAAAATACACCAAAGCATACATTTTCGTTTCCAAATATTTATTTGAAAACAAAACCATTCATACGGTCAATAAAAAAACATTTTGTGAATAATAAAAAACAAATGTAACCTCAACAGTGACCGCGCCAGCTGGCGGGACTGCGGCTGTACCGCTTCCAATGTTCATTCATTCATTCAATCAATCGCGTGTTCAATGTGTGTGTGTGTGTGTGTGTGTGTGTTAGTATGTCAGAGAAGAGGAGTATCAATTAAAAAAAAGTTTCCACTAATTATTTCGGTGTTTATTTCTTTTATTCTTAAGTTTTTTTATTAAAATGCGTAATATAACCAACAATATTATAGACCAAAATTTAATCTAATTTATTATTGTAGAATGTATTTAGCAAATCACCGCTTTCAACGAGACACGGCGCAGCAGCAAAAAAATGAATAAATAAAAAAATAAAATAAAAAAAGGCATTATAAAAAGCTGACAAATACTGTTAATTAATTGACATGAAACATTGGAGAGGTTGTCAGTCCTATTCTATAGTCCGTAATATTTTTTTATTTTATCATAACTTCTCAGAAATTTTTGTGTGCTTCTGAGCACACGGGCAGACAATGAAGTTACATATGACGGTCTGGTAGCATGATGTTATTAGGCTAAATACTACATTTCTAACAGTGTCTGAGCTGATTTATTGACACAGCATGCTTGTAGGCTGCTGTAACGTTAGGTTGTAGGTGTTTTTTTATCCAGTGAATGCAATGCGCTTCCGTAGAAAATAGTTCCAGGTCACACAAGTTGGATCAAATGACAAATCAAAATCAAATTTGAATCGTGGCCCATTTTTCGATTTGCTATTTTTGATGTGAACATAAAATCAAAAATAAGAAAAACAAACCGTTTTTTGTATTTTTGAATTTGATTATTAAACGAATAATGAAAAAACAAACGTTTTTTTTCGGTTTTTGATTTTAAATTGAAAATGGAATGAACGAATGATACACGGACCTTTCTGGTTTCTGATGTGTCAGTTATTCCCAGAAAACAAACGGTTAAAAGGTACCTTGGTCTACTACTACTGCCTCATGCTTAACTCTAAAAATACACTATTTAAAACATGCTTTGTTTGTAGGTGTAAGACAAGTAGCATGAATAATAGGTTTTAAATAAAATAACATTAGGAGCCACTGTTTAATTCAGCACCTATTTTGTAGGTATAAATGTGGACTGATTGCAGTAAAAATGTACTTAAATGTTGTTATATTAATTAAAAAACATATACACTCCCCGTGTTATAAATACAATCCCTGCAGCGCTTGTGCAGCACGCGTCCCCAGGGGGTTCAATTCTCTCTTACACTTACCAGGTAGTTTTACAAACTTTCATAGAAGAAAACTGGGATTCACCGATAATCTGCTGTTAAAGTGGATGGGGCGCTTCAGCTTTAGCAGCAGATGTTGGGCTGCAGGTCTTTCGCAGACTTTCAAACACACGGCACGAGAGACATATTTTTTTTACAAGGGTGACGCCAAAGTAAAGCTGCATCCGTTTTCTGCTCACCCCAGACACTCTCCTCTCTCGCTGTAGGTAATACAAATCCATCCATTTTGCCTCAGACGTATTTGAAGTTAGCTAGCCAGATGCAAACAGTTGCATTTTCTGGTTAATTTTTTCCTCGCGCTACGCCTCTCCTGAAGTCCTCTGTCTCCCCCCAGAGAAGGCTCGTCTCACACTTTGAAACACGGAGCTTTTATTTCTCAAGCCCTGCTCGCTTTCTGTGATATTAGTTAAAAGCCGGACCTGTTTTACCTGCTTTCAGATGGAGGTTTGCTGCGGTGACAGTGGGGGAATCATTGAAAAGCCCATCTGCTCAGGTGTGCCAGTGCTGTACCTTGCAAATGGCGACTTGCTTGTTCCAGAGAGAGATACCTATTTCAAACGTCATTGGTGTAGACACTTGTCACTCAAACATGTCTGACCAATGGGGAAGCATCCGCCCCACTGCGGGATGTTTGTGTCAAAATGATTCAATAAAAAAAAAAAAAATCAATGAAAAAAATATTTTCAGTCAAAGAAAAAACGGGTCTCAATTTTATTTTTACATTCGAACACTTGTTTTCTTTAATTGAAAATATATTTTTTGATTGAAGTGAATGTTTTTTTTGGTTGAAAATATATTTTTTTTTATCAATCAATCAATCAATCAATCAATCAATTTTATTTATAAAGCCCAATATCACNAATAACAGTAGCTTACAACAACATTATTGAAAGTAATAATATTACAGTTCTGGCTACTGTGGTACAATATGGTTTATTGAAGTGATATTTTTGTCCTACCCATAATATGGCCCAAACACAAAAAAAGATGACTTCAATCAAAAAAAAAATATTTTCAATCAAATAATAACTCACTTCAATCAATAAAAAAAATTTCAATCAAAGAAAAAACGTGTTCAAATGAATGTTTTTGGGTCTCAAATACTTTTTTGCATTCAAACACTTTTTTTTCTTTTATTGAAAATATATTTTTTGATTGAAGTGAATGTTTTTTTTGGTTGAAAATATTTCTTTTGATTGAAGTGTTATTTTTTGGGATTGAATAATAAAGACACAAATGTCCTACCCATAATATGGCCCAAACACAAAAAAGATGACTTCAATCAAAAAAAAGTATTTTCAATCAAATAATAACTCACTTCAATAAAAAAAACAGAACTTTTCAAGCAAAGAAAAAAAGTAGTCAAATGCAATTTTTTGGGCCTCAAATATTTTTTTGATTGAAAATATATTTTTTTGATTGAAGCAACTTTTTATTTATTGAATAATAAAGACACAAATTGAAAGCGAAAAAAAAAAAAATTAAAAGCGGATTTGAAAAGGTGGGTTTTGAGGAGTGATTTGAAGGTAGATGGATTTGGACAGTCACGGATGTGTATAGGGAGGGTGTTCCAGAGGGAGGGGGTGGCTATGGAGAAGGCTCTGTTGCCCCAGGTTCGGTGCTTGGTCCTGTGTGGAGGCGAGAGGAAGTTTTTGTCGGATAATCGAAGGTGGCAGGAGGTGGTGGAGCATGTCAGTGAGGTAGGAGGGGGCCTGGCTGTGGAGGGCTTTGTGGGTGAGGAGGAGGATCTTGAAATTGATTCTGTACAGGACAGGGAGCCAGTGTATGTTTTGCAGGACAGGGGTTATATGTTCACGGGAACGGGTGTGAGTGGGGAGGGGGGTAGCAGAGTTCTGGATGTACTGAAGTTTGTTGAGGACTCTGGATGATGAGTCGTAGATGATGCTGTTGTAGTAGTCGAGTCTTGAGGTGATGAAAGCATGGATGACAGCTTCAGCGGCAGAGAAGGAGAGTAATGGACAGAGACGGCAATATTTCTGAGGTGAAAGAAGGCAGTTTGGGCGAGGCGGCTGATGTGATGTTCAAATGAGAGGTTATTGATTGGATTTTGGGCTGATGAGTATTATTTCAGATTTGTCACAGTTCAGTTTGAGGAAGTTGGCTTGCAGCCATGATTGGAGTTCAGTCAGACAGTTGGTGAGGGTAGAGTGGGTGGCCGGGGTGATGGATTTTGTGGAGATGTAGATTTGGATGTTGTCAGCGTAGCAGTGGAAATGGAGACCATGACGACGAATGATAGAACCAAGGGGGAGTAAGTACATGATGAAGAGGAGAGGACCAAGCACCGAGCCCTGAGGGACATCTTTAAGCAGGGGTTACGGTGGAGAAGGTGCAGTTGTTGACGTGGATGAACTGATGTCTGCCGGTGAGGTATGATTTGAGCCAGGAGAGAGCAGAGCCAGTGATGTTGAGGGAAGTTTGTAGGTGGGATAGCAGAGTGGTGTGGTTGATGGTGTCAAAGGCAGCAGTGAGGTCAAGGAGGATGAGTATGCTGAGGTGGCCAGAGTCGGCAGAGAGGAGGAGGTCATTAGTGATTTTGAGGAGAGCGGTTTCGGTGCTGTGTTGAGGGTGGAATCCGGATTGAAATGGTTCATATAGTTTATGAGAGCGGAGGTGGGTCTTGATTTGGGAGGTGACAACACGTTCCAGAATTTTTTGACAGAAAGGGAAGGTTAGAGATGGGACGGAAATTTGAGATGACGTCAGGGTCCAGGCCGGGTTTTTTGAGGATGGGGGTGACAGCGGCCAGTTTCAGGGATTGAGGGACAGAGCCAGAGGTGAGGGAGGAGTTAATGATGGTAGTGATGAGTGGGGAGGTTGTTGGAAGGCAGACTTTGAAGATGGAGGATGGTATGGGGTCCAGGACAGAAGTGGAGCTTTACATCTTGGAAATGATGGGGGGGAGTTCCAGGGGGGAGACAGGGGTGAGATTGCATTGTCAGTTGTCAGTTGTGATGGAGAGGGTGTTGTCGCAGGGTTTCAGGAGTTTATTGATGGTGGAAAAGAGTCTTGGGTTATTGGAGCCAGAGTGAATGAGCTGTGAGTAGTAGTTGGACTGGGCGGCAGTGAGGGCGTCTTTGCAGTTTGAAAGATGGTCTGTATAGGCATGGAGATGGACTGTGAGACTGGTTTTCATGTAAAGTCTTTCAAGCTGCTGCTTACGGGTTTTCATGTGACGGAGTTCAGGAGTGTACCAGGGAGATGAGTGAGTGAATGAGACAGTTTTGGTTTTTAAGGGAACCAGTTTGTCGAGGCAGAGGGACAGTGTGTTGCTGTAGTGGGTGACCAGGTCAGAGGGGTTTGGGGTCAGCGGGGTGGTGGATGTGGACAGAGTATTTGCCAGTGAGTCAGAGAAAGCTGAGGGGGAGATGGACTTGATATTTCTGAAGGATATACTGTGTTTGAGTTTTGGTTCTTGAAGTCCACAGTGATGGCCAGGTGATCTGAGACCGGCGAGGCAGACTAGGTCCAGGATGTGGCCGCGACAGTGGGTGGGCAAGTTGACATGCTGGGTGAAGTGAAGGCATGGGAGCAGTTCCAGGAGGTCTATTGCACTTTTGTTTGGATCATCAATGTGGATATTGAAGTCCCCCAGCAGGAGAATTGAGGGGGATACGGCAGATAGCTGGGTGAGGAATTCGGCGAGGTCTGAGAGGAAGGAGTTGTTAGGTTTGGGAGGACGCTAGATGATGGCCATGACCAGGGAAGTGGGACCAGACAGTTTGAGGGCAACTTGTTCGAAGGACTGAGCAGGAGGTATGGAGATTGTGGACATTTTAAAGCATTTCCTGTAGATGGCAGCAACGCCACCACCCCGTCCGTCTGGGCGGGGTTTGTCGGTGTAGGTGTAGTCAGTGGGTGTGGTCTGGCTTAAGGAGAAATAATCCAGGGGTTTGTGCCAGGTTTCGGTGAGGCAGAGGAAGTCCAGTTTATTGTCAGTGATGAATTCATGTAGGATGGCACTTTTGTTGGTCAGTGAGCGGGTGTTGAGTAGAGCCAGTTTCAGGTGTTGTTGGGTTTGAGTAGCACAGGGGGTGGCAGGAATGCAGAAGATGGGGCATAAGTTTTGTTATTCACAGTCTTATTGCAGTAAGGGCGGGGTGGTCTGTGCTTTATGATGGACTGTATGGGGAATGTCTCAAGTGGGAGGGTTAATGATTGATATGGCTGGACAGGGGCGTTGGTGAGCGGGGCTGTGTTCTGTGCGTCTGTTGGCACGGGGTGAGGAAGAGTGTCGGTGGAGGGTGCGTGTGATGTAAATAGTCATGCATGTGGCGCGTGATGTACAGCATGCTGAATATTGGCTGCCAGCGTGCGGCTTCCCAGGGTGGTAGGGTGAATGCCATCCTGTTTAAAGAAAGAGGGACGGTTCCAGAAAAGATTAAAATTGTCCGCGAAGTTGAAGCCTCGGGTGAGCGGGCGGGCATGAGGATGGCTTCCTTCAGGAATTTGCGACGTGAAGCAGAGGTAGTTGTCCGGGAGGAGAGCTGGCGATCTGGGACCGCAGCAGAGCCACTCTGGGCACCGGCGGGTGCTGGCGGGGAGGAGGGCTCCACGTCACCCATGGGCGGCGGGCTGCCGGGGCGGCGAGCCGCGGGGACACCGCCAGCTGCCAGTGTGGAGCCAGCCATGATGATCCCAGAGGTAGGGCAGCTGGAGTGGGGAGACGGTGCACCAGCAGCCACCGAGGGACCGGGGACCATGGGGCCGTCGGAGCGGGAAGCCGCGGGGACGCCATCAGCCGCAGGTGTAGGACCAGCTACCCCAGACGTGGAGCCACCTGAGCCCGAGGGCGAAGCACCAGTAGCCGCAGGCGGAGAGGGGCCAGCGGCCTTTCCAGAGCCAGGCGTTGCACAACCACCAGCAACCGTATGCAGAGAGCTAGTGGCGGGGCCTGCCGGCACCGGGCGAAGATCTGGGTTGTCTGCTAGCGCCTCGAAGCGGTTGGAGAGGCTCAGGCGAGGTAGTCGTATCCTGGAGTCTCTTTCTGTCGCGGATCACAACTTCAGCCCAGGATGTCTGGAGGCTGGGTGTGGAGGAGGAGGAAGGCCGTGGACAGGTGGAGGTATCCCATGGGGCAGTGTCCTGGAGGGCCACTTTGGGGGAGACAATGTGTAAGGACTGTTCATGAGCCAGGTCCAGGCAGGAAGTCAGCATGGCCTGTTTATCCTGCAGTTCCTGAGAGGGTCGGCAGATGTCTTCCTTAAGGTCTGTAATCTGTTTGTTTGCTTTTGTGAGCATTGTGTTGTCACAGGCCATGGATGTAGCACGTTGGCTAGCTTGAGCTATGCTAACGGCTAGGTGCGACGGTAGGAGGTGCCGGTAGTCAAGGCGGTGGTTAGATGCAGAACTAGGACAACAGTCAGTAAAGCCAGCAGGGTTGTGATGAGGTGGTAAGGGTGTATAGGTACCACTGGAGGGAGAATAGCTTCTTGGATCAGCAACGTATCAGTATTATTAATATTTATGTTAAATAATGTGACTTAATTAACATTAAATCACCTCGTTGGGCACCATTCCCGTAAAGGGAAAAATGATAGTCAGTTAAAGATATCAGTCTCATAAAATAAGCTAAACTATTAATTTGGAATTTTTGATTAATAATTACATTAATAACCATAACCAAAATTAACAGCAAAGCCTGAAGGATTTTGGAGTTCTTGATGCAGCAGAGGTTGACTATTCATTCACCCTTGTGCAACATTAAAGAGACAGCAGGTATGACTCCAAAGAATTATATTTATTCACAAAGTAAGTAAAGAAAAACCAAAACACACAAATTCTAACTAACTAACGAACTATATACCAGCTTGGTGTGTATATGTGTGTCCTGTTCCTGCTCCCGACCATCACTGCAAGTTCCCCCTCATCCTTCCTTCCCCCTCTGCTCATTCCCTGAATCCCTGGACTTGTGAGTTAAGACTTTTGTTACTGTTCCTGCTCTTTTGAGCTTTCCAACCATCACTGCAGTGTCAGTGAATCCCTGGTCTTGTGAGTTGCGACTTTTGTTATTCAAGTGGTAAGTGATTGTAAGTCTGGGTGGTCATTTTATTTATTTAGTTTATTCATTTTGAGTACTTACACCCATTAGAGAGGGAAAAGGAAAATAAAAATAAAAAAATGAATGAGGACAAAACATATTAGCCTCGTGGTCGGTGGGGGCGGGTGTCCCACATTGTCCCTCACAAACCTACTCCTTGTCCCACATTTGGTTTACTGGGACCTGGTCACCCCCTATGGGTGTGTTAAGATGCCTGTGACATCACAGAGTCACAAGTTTGGCGACTGTTCTCACTGAGATGAGAAATAGCTCTCTTTGTCTGAAGAACAAAGAGCATGCAGAGAAGACAAGCCTTCACATGTCCAGTTTAGATTTTAACAAATGACAAATCATCTGTGGTCCTGTGAATCCCAACATATTATATATACAGCATATAACATATTTAAAATCAGAATGATACTGTATCGTAACTTCAATATCATGATAACACCAATTCGTAGATCCTCTGATGATTTCCACCACTAATAGGCTCCCTGCAAGGCCCAGCTGTAACTACTGCATTATATATATGCCCAGTTCAGAACAATAAATTGCGACAACACAAAACAGTTTTAGAACACTGCAGAGAAAAGTTGCGGTGTGAACTGGCCTGTCTGAGCTCGACTCAAGCTAGCAGATAGTGTCAACTGCAACTCAGCTGGTCAAATTGACGGCGGCTGGTTCTAGAATTTAAGGCTGGTCACCTGTGTCAACATCCAATCAGCTTGTAGTGAAGACTGCTGGTCAAGTCAAAATAGCCGCAGACAGCGTGTTCGCTTACTGCAGCGGGTGCCCCGCCGAGCCCGGTCCTCATGGTGTGCCAGTCTCAGACGGTGGGTTGCTGCTGCTGCTTGCTGTATGTGCTTATGCCCACACACACAATCACATTAACTTACTAATTGGTGCTGGTCATTTATATTATTGTGGCGTATTGATTATGAACACAGTCCATCTGATGCTGGTTTGTTTCTGTTTTTCACCGTTTCATGACTACTGCAAATGCAACTGTAGCCAGTATCTCACTATCACTATCCTCATTCATATTTTAAGAAGCTACAAATTATATTTAGCCCCAAAATAAGCCTGGAGAGCTGGAAATCAGAATGGAAGCACAGAGAGTTGCTGCATAGAGATGATACACCGTCTCATTTAGTTACACTGTTGTGAAAGGGCAGGTTTTTACAATGTTGCAGAAGAGCGCATTGCAAGAAGTTGCATGTTTCAGCTTGACTCGATGCAAATCTTTGGTCTGAACTGGTCTATGGCTAACATTTAGCCTGTCAGAAATTACTTTGTCAATCAACCTGCAACTTTCAATGTATAAGGTATACAACATTAGGGGTGAGTCTGTGTACACGTTTACACGTGTTTGAGATCATAAACGGTTATGAAAAATGAGTACACGAAAAACGCTGGGTTTTTTTTAGGTGGGAGGGGGGTGTTAACTAACTGTGATAGACTGTGAATATGACAAGAAATGGTGTGAGACCGGGTTTGGCAACAGGTCAGTAGCCTACGTGCTCCATTCTATTAAAACGGCGCGGCCGTTAAGGGGGTCGTTCACCAGTGGGCTACAATGAGTACCGGGCCATCACAGCATCCACAGTGAGAGGACATGGAATTGTTTGCGCTTTTACGCACGGGTCGGTGGTGAAGTGGCGCACATGACTCATGCTACGGACGGACGGACAGACGAGCCATGTATCTAAAATAGGTAATACATCTGGCTACATCTTTCCCACATCAAATATCCGTGATCGCCTAGACCCGTGTGCGTAAAAGCGCAAAGAATTCCGTGTCCTCTCACCGCGGATGCTGTGATTTGATGGCCCGGTACTCATTGCAGCCCACTCTTATAAGATACAATAACAATAATAATAATAAGTTACTGTGGGCCTATATGCCATGCCTTTTAATAAAATTACCAGAGGAGTTCGCTGAAAAACAGGTAAAATCAGCCTGAATTACTCACGTGCGTCCCCGGTGAAAATCACTGACATGCATGGGAAATACGACTTCTACAGGCTCGCCATAGCTTACTGTCAGGACTCAGGGACCAGAATTCGGGATGGCGGACTGTCAGAATGGCGATATTTTGGTGTGGCGGCCTGTAACCGTTGGTTAAATGGCCCGTTCGGTTGGTATTCGGATAGCTGGGGCTTTACTGGTATAATGCAATAGCACCACCCAGCGGTGAAACCCGTGTACACGTTTACACGAAAAAAATGACACACTCTAAACGTTTAGAGATTTTTGTACACGAACTCACCCCTATACAACATGCATTCAAACACAAACACACACACGTCCCATTCCATTGAGCAAGTATAGCGAGGCACAATTACACACCCAGTTAGCACTGCAGATATATCAACAACTTGCTATCAACCATAATAGGGAAATACTGTACATCTTATGTTAAATTACCCATAACAAATACTGTACCTATATTACATACTTGGGATTTTTCACCAAGAGTTTCTGGATGAAGTCTCTGGCCATGGAGCTGGTCATGCTGAAATACCGTGCAGCAAACTCATAGTTGATGACAGTGATGTTCCTTAGAGTCTCTTCATCAGTGTCACCTTGGAATGGTGACAAACCACTCAATCTGAGAACAGAGCGTTCAGCATAAGTGTGTTGACAATATCTCCATATCTCAAACCCAACCATACAGAGTGTTCTGTGATTCCACTTCTGACAGATAGATAGATATAAAACACGTAATAAAAAAAGATCTACAAACCACTAAGTGTCAACAGCTGTGGTTGAATTTACGTAGCATCAAACAATGTCAGACAGCAGATGCTTCCATCTAAGTCTTCTGATCATTAAATGTGTGCAATAACTTGTGAAATACCGACAAGCACTCACATAGCATCTACCATAAAAACATTTACAACTTACAGTATGTAGGTAATGACCCCGATGCTCCTGGAGGAAATAGACACACAAGACGCAGGCAGTTATGTTCTGTGGTTTGAACTTTTTCGACTACAGTAGAACAAACCAAAGAAAAAAACAGTATACAAGTGTGTGTGGACATTCCCTCAGTCACTCAGTGGGATCAAAATGTCAGCAGACTGAGACTTCTGATAAGTAAGATCTTGTGCAGTGAGAGGGGCTCAGAACAGGCCCGAAAGTGTCACTTACAGAAGAATTTACTCTCCCTTATATAGAGACAGAACAGTGCAGAGTTACTTAAAACAGTCCAGAAATGCTTTGGAAATACTAGATGGATGTGGGTGCAATCATGAATTGTGTAACAGCTTCTGTTGGAGATGTGAAAATATGCAGTTTACTGCAAAATGCTTACCACATATCTGCTGCTGTACTAAGGGGTTCACAGTTGATCACCTCAGGGGCTGAAAGAGAAGGAGAAAGAAAAGAAGACTGAAACAGAGAGAGATTTGATTAATTTCTTAAACATTTTTATTGCAAATTATCCCAAAGGATTACCATAACAGACTGCACTTTCTGTAACAGTCCAGCAGGGGTTCCGTACATGTTAACCTGTGCCTGAGAGTGGATACTACCAGGTTAATTATGATCAGTACTCTTTCTCTATATGACATCTGAGGTAACATCCACCCCCATTCATATTTAAATCAACATTTAATTAATTTATTTTTTTGCATGTCTATTTATGCTGTTTAGAGCTGGTATTTCTGCACAGTTGCAGATAAAGATTAGACTGCGCTATGCTGTAGATTCCAGTGGTGGCTGTGTGGGATTGTTTCCAACTCATGTGATACAAACATTTCAAAAAATGAGTGCTGCAAAGATCAAAAGTCAAAATGTATTGAAATGATTTCCAAAATGTGTTTTCATCTAACAAAATATTCAGCTTCAGTCCATATTTATTGGCGTTAAGCTTTTCATAAACTTTTTCACAGTGGTCAAAATTTTCTCTCCCATTTGCTGCACACAAAGGGAGTCACACACCAAACAACACCATAAATTACATGTATTCATTAAGGAAAGCTGATTTGATTTAAAAAAAAAAAAAAAAAGACAAGATGATGTCATAAAATATGACAACACACTTCCCATGCTCCATTTGAAAACCTCAATAAAAGCTTCCAATGTTAAAATATGATATTGGGTACAGCCCTTAGTGAAATGGACTCAAAGTGATTATTTTCTTATTAAATGATCTGTGTCATAGCATTCCTGTAAACACTTTGCCTTTCCACTTTAATATCTAGGGGTTCAATTAGTGCTGTGAGTTATACCGGTTGGCCTGGTATACCGGTTGTAATTTCCTGTATGATATAAATATTTAATATACCACCAGACTGATGCAAAACTAAAACAGTTGCTGCAACTCTCCAACACTCAATGAAATACATTACAGGGTTCGTTGCCAAGACTATTAAGGGGGGAGCCCTATTAAATGCATACCCCTCTTACTAATGGTTAACCTTACAACACAACAATTAACCCACAACTAACTCTCTTACAGGCCAAAACACCATGGCACACAACAATGTGTGACACAAACGACTTGTAAAACTAATAATTGTACATTTATAAAATTACACCACTGATCAGCATGCTGCGTGCAGCTAGCTAGCCAGTTAGCGTAACAGTCTGTTCACAGCCAGGGGAGGCTGCATCACTATTTTTAATTTCAAGTTCAAAATCTTTATTTCGAACATGAAGATGGTATAAAAAACACCAACATAGGACAAGGAAGTGCTAAGAAACAAATAAAAGACAATACTGTATATTGTATTCGACAAGTCTTAACATGTTCGAAAGGGAGTAGGAGGAAGAACAAAACTTATATAGTCCTACCCCGTGGACTCTGTATTATATTTTTCTTAAAGTTACAATGTGTAATTTACATGGTTGTTTATTAGCAAATATCAACTATTGCTTTCATAAATATATATTTAATAAAGTGTAATGCAATTCACATACAAATGGAAGCTTTCTCATAGGCTTAAAATGATTTCTCTACAGGCAGGGCGCGGTCTGCTGGAGGTTGCCCTCTTGCGTCGTGATATTTGAATACAGTGGCCGAAAGGGATATACGCGCTTCGCCTTTTGCGTTTACCTAGAACTTGCCGTCACTAGAGACGGTTAAGGTAAAGATCAATCCGGGGCGCTTCTGCGCGAACCTGCTTTGTACTTTTATGATTCTGTTGCACTTTAAATGGAGGACTACACATATGTTTTGCCCCGTAAGAGGGAAACCATGCCACCAAATAAAAGACAAAGATCAGATAAGCGAGGACGGGACAAGACGCGAGTGAATATCGGCGTTGGTTATTCCAGGTGGAAAGAACTCCTGAAGGAGAAGGATTTCACAAGGGATGCGGAGGTTGCATGCTTTCTGCGAGACAGGTAATTCAATCAGATATTTTAAAATCATTTTGGCTTCATGTTTGCAACTACTTTTCCCTCTCGTCTAAGTTCGAGTGACGGCTACGTTTACGTGCTAACGTTATCCTAGCCTTGGCTAACGTTATCCCAGAGCTACAGCTAAATGGTTAGCCTAGCCTACAGCCTAATCTGTTGATTCCTCTCGCGCTGCTGCGAAGGCTGCCGCCCTCTCTTCCTCTTCTTCCCTCTGGGTAGCCGAGACACACCTCATCGCCTGGCCGTTCCTGCACTGCCTCTACCCCCTCGTCCCCTTCCTCTCCCTGGTCTTCCTCCTCTCCCTCTCCCTCTTCCTCATCTCCCTGTGTCCTGTGGAAGAACACTCTGGAAACGCATATATTATAATCGTACCAACCTATATTTGCCACACTGTGCCGTGACTATCACATAAAAAGTGTTATTTTAGCATTACTGTGCTAATGCTCGTGTTACCAAAACAATTAGAAATAAAACACTCCTAACATATATCTCACAGATAACCTATATCTCACTGGTAAGCTACAACATATCGTAACATGGTTTAGCTTCCTAAATAAATATTCACCTCATCGCTGGACACTCCTGAAAAACTTGAAAAACTCTGCTGTCTTCGCAAGGCTTTTTGTCCTACGAGGCCACCGTCACTTACCCGACGGGAGGGGTGAGTGAGTGAGCGCGAGTGAGCGCTGCCATCTAGAATTTGACCGCTGATGTCACTGTTACTCACCATTTTTACACACTGAGGCTTTAACAATATAATAAATAATTAATATCAATATTAAGTTTTTAAGATATCAAAAATATAGAAATCTATTCATAACTGATATATAAATGCCATATAGTATGAATTAAAGTATAAACATGTCTAAATAAATAGATACATAAAATGCTATTTACTATGTGCACCTATATACACCCATCTACAACCTATATACACCCATATACAGACACATATATACACATACATACATGTATATACATACATATATATATATATATATACACATACATACATACATACATACATACACATATACAGTGGTGTGAAAAAGTGTTTGCCCCCTTCCTGATTTCTTACTTTTTTGCATGTTTTCCACACTTAAATGTTTCAGATCATCAAACAAATTTAAACATTAGTCAAAGATAACACAAGTAAACACAAAATGCAGTTTTTAAATGAAGGGTTTTATTAATGAGGAAGAAAAAAATCCAAAGCTACATGGCCCTGTGTGAAAAAGTG
>NC_065527.1:35381163-35387403 GCF_006386435.1 Epinephelus moara | reverse complement strand
GGGGGCAAACACTTTTTCACACAGGGCCATGTAGCTTTGGATTTTTTTCTTCCTCATTAATAAAACCCTTCATTTAAAAACTGCATTTTGTGTTTACTTGTGTTATCTTTGACTAATGTTTAAATTTGTTTGATGATCTGAAACATTTAAATGTGGAAAACATGCAAAAAAGTAAGAAATCAGGAAGGGGGCAAACACTTTTTCACACCACTGTATATTGAGGGTATACTCTCTGGGTGAAATTCCCAGAGTGGCGTTGTCGGGTTCATGTAGTCTGGGGTTGGGGCAGACCCCCCCCCCCCCTTCCCTGGTCACAATCTGGCGTTGACGGCAGGATTGTAAAGCAGAGACGTGTTTTTCTAGGTTTTTTTTCTTACAGTTGGTTTAGTTTCTTCTTTTGAGTTGTTTTTTTTTATGGCATCTGGCACTGGTAACAAATTGGCTTATGTTTTTAAAGTGTAACTTGGTAATTTTTCATAGTGGGACAAGAACAGCAGTTGGCTGTGGATTCGACTTGAGGAGGCTGCACAATCAACGGCGGGTCTTGTCTGGAGAGGGATCTGTGCACCTGTCTATTGAACTTTTTTTTAAATTAATGCCTTCTGTTTTGCAGAGCCACAATTCAGAAGGGGGCATTGCAGGCTCACACCCTCAGAGTTCCACAGATGAGCAGTCTCTCTCCCAAATTATGAGTCCCTGTCCACATGTTAAAGTATCCATTGGGGGGGTAGAGGTGAAATGTCTACTTGATACAGGGTCTATGGTCTCTACCATGAGGGAGACCTTTTTCCATCAGCATTTTAGCAAGGCTCTTCACGCATGTCATTGGTTACAACTTAAAGCAGCTAATGGACTCAGCATTCCATATGTGGGGTATGTAGAGCTTGATGTTGCTGTGTTGGGTACAGTCATTTCTAAAAGGGGAATTTTGATTGTAATAGACCCTCCGGGGTCCTCTGATACTGATGTTCCAGGGGTGTTAGGCATGAACGTCATTCGTGAATGTTATGCAGACTTGTTTGGTCAATATGCCTCAACCCTTTTTGATCTCCCACTTGTAAAAGAGGCTCCAGAAGTGTGGAAACAAGCTCTACAGAAGTGCCATGAGGCCCGGGTCAGAACACCAGTACGGGCCAGTGGAGTCGCTAGGGTGAGATGGAGACAGCCAGTCTACATTCCTGGGGGGACGGTTAAGTTGGTGGCAGCAACTTGTGCCCAAAAATGTTTTCCCTCTTCTCATGCTGCTCTGTTTGAACACTTTGCTAACTATGATGCCCTCCCCCCAGGTTTGCTAGTATCTCCTGTCATGGTTACAGTGCGCAGAGGTACTGCATACATCCCAGTGGTGAACGTTGGGACTACTGATACTAAACTTTCCCCCCGTTGTCCCCTAGGGCTGTTGAACCAGGCCCAGATAGTGAGCTTACCTGCAGGCATCAGTGAGGTCGCCAAGGAGACAGAGGGGTTGAGTGCTGTGGCCACCATTGACTCTCAGGCAGGTCAGGTGAGCAACACTTCAGACCTTATTGACTCTCTTGACTTAGGCAACCTGTCAGAGGGGGAACAAGCTAAGGCACGGTCCCTCCTGAAAAAGCATCAGTCTGTTTTTTTCAGCTTTTGAAGGTGATTTGGGGTGTACTAATCTCATAGAACATGACATTCCATTGCTTGATGAGGTGCCCGTGCGACAGAGGTTTAGAAGAATTCCCCCCTCAGATTATGATTCTGTGAAAGCCCATATTAACCAGCTTTTAGAGGCCCAGGTGATTCGACAGAGCTGCAGCCCCTATGCATCCCCCATCGTCCTAGTCAAAAAAACAAGATGGCAGCCTGCGAATGTGTGTGGATTACCGTCAGCTGAACAGCAAGACTCGCAGAGATGCCTTTCCTCTACCCCGGATAGAGGAGTCCTTGGATGCTCTGTCGGGCGCATGGTGGTTCACAACAATGGACCTGGCGAGTGGCTATAATCAGGTACCGGTGGCTGAGAAGGACAAGGTAAAGACTGCTTTCTGTACCCTCTTTGGTCTCTTTGAATTCAACCGCATGCCCTTTGGCCTCTGCAATGCACCAGGTACATTTCAGAGACTAATGGAACGGATTTTTGGTGCCCAACATTTTCAGACCCTGTTACTGTACCTGGATGACGTGATTGTCTTCTCCTCCACAGTAGATGAGCACCTGGAGCGCCTCGATTCAGTGCTGTCCCGCCTGAAACAAGAGAAGTTGAAAGTGAAGTTGGAGAAATGTTGCTTCTTTCAAACACAGGTAAACTATCTGGGTCATGTGATCTCCAAAGAGGGCGTGTCTACAGACCCAGGGAAGATCTCAGCAGTAGCAGATTGGTCGAGGCCCACCAGTGTGACAGAGTTGAGGTCATTCTTGGGCTTTGCTGGTTACTACAGACGATTTGTGGAAGGATTTGCTAAAATTGCAGCCCCCCTTAATCGCCTAGTTGCAGAGCTAACAGACCCTCACACAAAAAGAGCATCTCGGAAATTAACTGGGGAGTCTTGGACTGATGAATGTGAGGAGAGTTTTAACAGCCTTAAGTCCAAGTTAGTTAGTGCCCCTGTGTTGGCCTATGCTAACTTCTCTCTACCCTTCATCTTAGAAGTGGATGCCAGTCTCAGTGGACTGGGAGCGGTGCTTTCGCAGGAGCAGAATGGCAAAGTGAGACCAGTAGCTTATGCCAGCAGAGCCCTGACCCGGTCAGAAAGGAACATGCCTAACTACAGCTCCATGAAACTTGAATTTCTGGCACTAAAGTGGGCCATGACTGAAAAATTCCGTGAGTATTTGCTGGGCCAAAAGTGTGTAGTGTGGACGGATAACAATCCTCTCAGTCACCTCGACACTGCAAAGTTGGGTGCGACAGAACAGCGGTGGGCTGCCCTCTCTGGAACCGCCCTCCCTGAGTCTCTGAGGTGCCAAAAGACCAAAGGTCAAAATTTCCATGTCTGTCCTCCCCTCCTACTCTCCTGACCACCTTGTTGCCCTCCAACACGCAGACCCTGTGTTGGGCCACTTTCTCCAGTTCTGGCGCCAAGATCGGGCCCCTGACAAAACGGAACGTCAGACCCTTGCAAGACCAGTGCGGGAACTAGTGCGTCAGTGGGATCGAGTGGTGGAAAAGGACGGCCTGCTGTACCGCCGCATCCTGCGACCAGATGGTGGGGAAGAGGTTTATCAACTACTCTTACCTGTCTCTTTGCGGGAAGAGGTCCTCCAACAGCTACATCAGGGGCATGGACATCAGGGAGTAGAAAGAACAATTGATTTGGTGAGGCAAAGGTGTTATTGGCCAGGGTTATATCAAGATGTCAAGGACTGGTGCCAGCAGTGTGAGCACTGCACCCTGGCCAAACCTGTACATCCCAATGTGAAAACACCTATGGGTCACCTATTGGCTTCCCGACCTAACCAGATTCTGGCCATTGATTTTTCCTTGCTAGAATGCGCTCGAGATGGAAGAGAAAATGTCCTAATAATGACGGATGTCTTTTCAAAATTCACACAGGCTGTGCCGACGAGGGACCAAAGAGCCTCCACAGTAGCAGGGGTGCTGGTCCGGGAATGGTTCTACAGGTTTGGGGTGCCATCACGGATTCACTCCGATCAAGGCCGGAACTTCGAGAGCCAGTTGATCCAGCAGCTTTGTAGGTTTTATGGGGTACAGAAGACTCACACCACCCCGTATCACCCCCAAGGGAATGGTCAGTGCGAGAGATTCAATAGGACTCTACATGGTCTGTTGCAGACCTTACCGCCTGAAAAAAAGCTGGACTGGCCTCATTACCTTCCACATGTAACCTTCTCCTATAACACCACTACTTATCAGACCACCAGTGAGTCACCACATCTCCTGATGTTTGGTCAAGAACCCCAACTTCCCGTTGATTTTCTCCTTGGCAGGATTCAGGAGCCGTCTGCAGGTGCAGTTAGTGACTGGCTGCAGGAACATCAACGGTGACTGCAGACTGCATTCGATGGTGCCAAGGACCGGATCCAAGCAGCAGCTCGCCTCAGGAAGGAACGGCATGACCAACATGTCTCTGGGAGCTGCTTGAGAGGGGGTGATGTTGTCTATCTGCGTGACAATCATGTTCAAGGCAGGGTGAAGATTCAGGATGTTTGGGGCTCCACAAAATATCAAGTGGTGAAAGCCCCCTCCAATGGGGGAGCCGTGTATTCCATTGCACCTCTGGATAATCCAGGAAAGGTAAAGCATGTCCATCGAACTTTGCTGCGACCAGCTCCCCTAACCTCTCCTCTCCCTGGTAGGTTAGACCATGTGGAGACTGGGAGACCCGCTACCACCAGTGATGAACAGGAGGAACTGAGTGATGAGTGGTGGATTATCCCCCACCAGTGGGGGAAGGAATGGCCACCCTTACTCCTAATTCCTCTGTTTTTCCTCTCCAGCAATGTAGGCCTGGAGAGCCCACTATTGCTGAGGTCCCTCTTTCAACGATCGATGCTGCTGATCCTATGGAAGGCACAAGCAGTATTGGATCAACTGAAATCCCTCTCTGTAGAAGCCAGCGTGGGACAGCAGGGAGGCACACCAACCCTTACAACCTTCCCATGACAGTGGCAAGAAGGGGGGCAGGGGCTGCAACCTCTCGGGTCTCTGGGTCAGGTAATATGGTATCTGCTATTTCCAGGCTTTGGAATTAACTGCCTCAGTCTCCCATTTACTGTTTATCGTCAGGGCGCCGATAGAAAGTGGGGGGTAGATTGTAGTGAGTGGCGCTTTTTCTGTTTGTCCCACCCCGTAACCTTAGACAGGAAGTAAACAGACATCAGCTGTTTCCAATCTAGCCTCCCCTTAAAAGGAGTCATAGCTAACTAGGTGAGCGCTGCCTCGCTGCCTCCTGTTTTCGTTACCACTGTTGAAGGGTTTACATCAGACTAAGGTATGTTTCTCTTTTCCTTGGTTCTGTGTAGATGTAGTTATGCATGCAGATTTATTAGGATTTCGCTGGCCTCTCTGCAGGTGCTGTGACGGGTATACGCAAGCGGGTCGGGGTTTGTGTTAGCCTCCCTCACCGCAGTTGTACAACACACGTGTAGGCCGACAAGTGTGGCGTGCGTATGGGCCCTGATGATCACATGTAACTGGATGTTTAAAGGTATGCCCTTCATAGACGCCAACTTAAATTCACATACATATTATAGTGTACGCTATATCAAAACACTGACGTGCGCTTCTCCTCATAGGAGCAGGGTAACATGACGATGGCTTGCGGATGAGTTAGCTCCATGTTATTTGTCTGAGGTAATGCAGTATAGCTCCTAGGAGCCTACCTTGCTTACAGTCGTACAGACCTGAAGCTAATATTGCTCTTTGTTTTACTTTTATTAGGAGGAGCTCTGCCACTGCTGTTTTTGTCCCCTAATTATTTATTGTATACTTTGTCTCGGATTACCAGTGTTTATTTTCTGTAATTTGCATTTGGTTTTATTCATTGTTTTTAATAATTTCTTTTGGATCTTATTGGGTTAGTTAAGTTGTTAGTTCTGTGTTATGGTAACAGTGGCCTGAGTCTGTTTCAACATTTGCCAAACCAACTGTCTAATGCCATTCTTGAAATCGGGGGTTTCTTGCTAGTAGTAGGCTGGTTGGGTTGCTAGGCCCCACGGGTGGTGGGTGATTGGGTGGAGGGCTCACCTCTTCCTTCAACTCGTCTTGCATGCCTTCCATTGTGCCTCTAACCCGTGTGCCATCTTTCTAACAGTGACCATTGTTACTGCATGCCATTTTGTTGTGTCCTGCTAATCATGTGTGTTTTTGTCTTGCAGTGTTACATCGCATGACACACAGGTGGTGGTGGTGAAGCACCCTTCCCTTTCCCCTCACTTCCCCCAATCTGTGGTTTCCTGGGCACCCTTCCCCCTGTGCTGGTAATGAACTTCCCGTAATCAATTTAGGATTTTTAACGTCTATTTTGTAATAAAGAAAATATTTTTTTTTAAATAACGGTCTCTTCCTTTTAACAGGATATAACAGTTAAATTAATTGTTTCCTTAATTAATAAATTTTTTTGCGCATTGGACTTGAAACGCACGTCTCTGCTCCTCCTTCTTTATCTAAGAACTTGTGTGTGTGAATATATATATTGAGGGTATACTCTCTGGGTGAAATTCCCAGAGTGGCGTTGTCGGGATCATGTAGTCTGGGTTGTATATATATACACATACATATATATATATATATATATATATATATGGGTGTGT
>NC_065527.1:35380784-35381113 GCF_006386435.1 Epinephelus moara | reverse complement strand
AACATTTAAGTGTGGAAAACATGCAAAAAAGTAAGAAATCAGGAAGGGGGCAAACACTTTTTCACACCACTGTATATATATACATATATATATACATATATACACACATACACACATACATACATACACACATATATATATATACACACACATATATATATATATATATATATATACCCCGTTAAAGGGGTTTTTTTGGGGAGTTTTTCCTTATCCGCTGCGAGGGTCATAAGGACAGAGGGATGTCGTATGCTGTAAAGCCCTGTGAGGCAAATTGTGATTTGTGATATTGGGCTTTATAAATAAAATTGATTGATTGATTGATTGAT
>NC_065527.1:35376740-35378235 GCF_006386435.1 Epinephelus moara | reverse complement strand
CTGGACGCTGGGCTTCTGCATGATGATTGGATGATCTGTCTGAGGCTGAATCCCTTTTTGATTGACAGCGAAATGAGCGAATCAGCAATCTTGAAATATAAACCACCACCGGAGCATTTTTCAAGTTACATTCCGTTGTTCCGAGTTGATCTGGAGACTTTTCCAATCCTCTTAGTAACTTTTTCTTTGTTAACAACGACTAGCGACAAATCTAGCATCTTTTTGTGGTGTTATTGGAGACTGTACTCGTGTTTGGAGACTCTGACTTATGTCGCTCTGCATTTACTGTCCCCAACGAGCAGCGGGTGCTGCTGTGAGCCGCTCCACTGTCCCAAAGCACACACAGTTGGTCACACTAGCCTCGCGCAGCAGCCCCAGCTAGCGAGCGAGCTAGCTAGCAAGCTGCACATAATGGCAGACAATTTAAATATTTTCAACCGGATTTTGGCGAAGCCATTTGATAGTCTTCCTTACGAGGAGAAACTTAGAGTTAAACAGCAGGGCAGATCAACACCTCAGATTGATTTGGTGCAAAGGGTGGGGAAAGTAACAGGTCTTTTCAGCTATCCTGGTATGACAAAGTAAGCTGGCTGACTGGAAGTGCTGTGCCAAATAAAATGTACTGTTGGCCATGCCTCTTGATGAAATCATCTCAGGGATGTGTTGTCTGGTCAAAGGTGGGTTTTGGGGATCTATCTAACTTTGACAGGGCATACAAAAGGCATGAAAAGAGCAATGGACATGTGAGTGCATGTGCAAGGTTAAGTTGCCTGGGCAGAGTCACGGTTGAGCATGCAATCAATGAAGGTGCTCGTATTCAAGTGGCAAAACATAATGAAACAGTCAAACAAAACAGGGCCTTCCTAAACCGCCTTATTGATGTGACTTCCTTGCTTGGCCGTCAGGAGCTGTCATTTAGGGGGCATGATGAGAGTGGTGAATCATCTAACAAGGGGAATTACAGGGAATTTACAGAAACATTAGCTAAATATGACTCTGTCCTGGCCACACAATTCCAGTCATCAGCTGTGTTTTCTGGTATGTCCCATGCAATCCAAAATAACTTGATCTCTGCTCTTGCAGCCACTGTCTCTGATGACATCAAAGATGAATTTCAGGCTGCTCCCTTTTTTGCATGGCAGGTGGATGAAACGACTGATATAGCTTGCTGTGCTCAACTCTCTGTCATTGTTCGCTATGTGGATAGCGCAGGTAAAATTCAGGAGCACTTTATTGGATTTTTTGATGTTTCTGGGGGGAGAGATGCTTAGTCTGTTTTTGAGGTCTTGAATGAGAACATGCAGGGCTACAATTTCAGGGAGAAACCTGTGGCGCAAACCTATGACGGGGCTGCTGTCATGGCTTCAGCTCTCAATGGTTTGCAGGCCAAAGTTAAAGCAATAGCCCCCAGTGCAATGTTTGTGCATTGCTATGCACACAGACTGAATCTGGTGCTGTCTCAGGGGGCTAAATGCTTGTCTGAGTGCAGAATATT
>NC_065527.1:35369876-35374884 GCF_006386435.1 Epinephelus moara | reverse complement strand
AATTATATTTATTCACAAATTAGCAAAGCAAACCAAAACACACAAATTCTAACTAACTATATACAAGCTTGGTGTGTATATGTGTGTGTGTGTGAGAGAGAGAGAGAAAAGAGAAAGACAAAGGCGGGTGTGGTGATCAAGTAGCCGTTTGGCCTACAAAACAAAATGGCTGACAACAGAGAACTACCAAAATGGCCGAATCTAAGTGAGTTAGCACCCAGCAAACCTTGTGTTTGCAACTGATGGTGCGTTCCAGGCAACCCGTAACTCGTGTTTTCACAACCTGTAACCCGTGAAAGTGCACTGGAACGGCAGTCAAACCCGTAACTTCCCACCCGTGAACTCGTACCAGATCGATGTACTCCCAGTTACGGTTTCTGACATCACACAGCCCTCTAAACCAATTACCTTACTCCTCTAAACAACAATGGCAGCCCTGTGGATGCGGTGTTGATGCAGGTGATACATGGTGAGAAATAGACATAAAATAACCCTAATGTTAACGCATTATTGGCAGCCACTCTAACAGCTGGTTTCTAGTGCAAGAATCAATCAATACAAAATACGTTTCCAAACACACAGATAACGTAAAAAATAGCCTATAATAGCATCTGTGACCCTATCCTCCTCTGTTTCACTCAAATGAGCAAGGAGCAGGTACCTTTGGCGATAGCAATAATGGGGAAGCACAAACAAACGGTTCGCCATGTTCAACGTTAAACAGGAAGTAACTGGCAGTTTGCCGTAACTTTCCTGGAACGCTACAAAGTCGTAACTCGTGACTGGAAGTCGTGACTTACGAGTTCAAAAGCCTGCCTGGAACGCACCATGAGTCTGTGATCAATTGCCCTCCCTTTAGTGGTTTGGGCTATGGAGCCAGGGTTTGGGCCTTTGCTGTTCCAGGCCCAACCGGAAAGAGGTGTGAGCTGCTGAAGCAGCTGGAGCAAGAAGAGAGAGATCTGTGTAAGGGAGCAGATCTTGTACAGATGCCTGTGACATCACCGAGTCACATGTCACTGTAAAAGGTCTTGTCCAATCAAGTTTTGGGACTTGAGTCTCACTGAAGTGTGAGGTGAGACCTCCTGTGGAGATGGGTGCCACCTAGCTCTCTTTGTTTGAAGACAAAGAGCATGCAGAGGAAAAAGCCTTGAAATCAGTGATGATTTTACCAAATGATAAATCATCTGTGGTCCTGTGAATCCCAACAACACCATAAAATGAAATACAAAAGCTCTTTCTTGTTGTGCGTACACTGCGAATTTTTAACTACAGTACATTCAAGATCAGAGAAGAGAGATGGAGGATGAAGACAGGGATCAGAGAGGCACCAGAAGAACTTGTGCCCAGGAAAATAAAATCCAACTTGTAGAAAAACTCCCACACACTGTTATAATGCTGCCATGTTTCGGTAACTAGACCTTCATATGGCAAAACATATCAGGCAAGCAAAACCTTTGCTTGATGAAGGTCTTGTTACCGAAACACTACAGCATTAAAATCACTATTGTATATTATATATTAGCTTTTCTACAAGTTGTGTGCTGCTCGTCCCTCTCCTTCACACCTTATTGGAAACAGATATACAAAGTATTCCTTTGTTCTGGGTTGTAAAATATCCAACTTGTGTGTGTGTCTGAAGAAAAACAACACTTCAAAGACGGCACAGCAGAGTTAACCGGTAGCATTAGCCTGCAGATGCACTTTTCCAGACACCATGGCTACTGCCAGAGTCAGAGATGATGGAGAAACAACCCAACTAGAAAATCCTCCTGCTTCCTTGATGTCAGCGCTGTGGCAAGATCTTGCCCTTACCGTGTGTTACAGAATGATAGTAGATGAGTTATAGATCAGTGTGATATACCGGAACAGAGTCCGGCACCAGGTTGGGTACTCGCAGGTATCCGATGGCTACTCTGCAAAAAGCTGTGTGACGGGTAAAAGTACGTATAAATTCATGGGTATGGGCTTGGGTAAAAATGTACTACAAAATTTATTCTTATCTGTCAGGATAAAACAGCTGAAAAAAGATGTGCGGTATGTGTGTAATACTTCGACATCAAAATCACTATTATTCATTTTTTTTTATTATTAATTTTATTTTGAAGTCAATGACGCAAGTTGAACCTTTGACCCCACTGTCACAATTATCACAGACGTGGAGGACTCCAGCCATGAAACGTTGCAGCCTACATTGAGTTCAAGACACCAAAGGGGGATCCTTCTGAGGTTTTTAATGGTGGTGGAAGGATCATGCTGAATTGTTTTGTAATTGTAATTCAAGAACGGAGAACCCAGCTTATCATGAGTGACTGTAGTGAGCCTGTGTGTGTTTAATCATGGGTGCAGATTGGGTTGTAGGACTTTTATTAACAGATGTGGGCAGGTGGAGCTTTGACTTAGACATAATGACGGGTAACAGGTCAGTTCCGGTACTGAGCTTTACAGGTACAGATGTGTGGGTTTTCAAAAATGGACTCTGCACCACAATCTTAAAAAATACCATGATACAAATTTTGGTCATACCACCCATTACTAGGTACAATTGCCAACAGCTGGCACAGACTCTTTAAGAAAAAGTTGTACCCTTGGCAGATAACATGAAGTATGATTTGTGTACGTGGAGTACTGTCCACTAAATCCAAATTACTGTTGTGTCCATGTTTTTGTATTTATTTCAGTGTCTTCCATTTTTCCTTCCTAAATAACTCTTAAGGTCTGTTGATATACTAATTTCAAACTTTACGTGGAATCATGAGAAAACTAGAATAAGGAGACAATTTCTTCAGCGGCAAAGATCCCACAGCTTTAGCTACAAAATAAATCCCTCGTCAAATACCGTATTATACAAACAATCTGGCTGCATCCACATTGAGGATTTGCCTGCAGCTCTTGGTGCCTGTTTATGCATTATTTAATATTTGAAGTCTCACAGATAGACTAAATACAAAAACATTTAAAAAACAAACTAAAAAACAAAATGTCCTCACCAATGTACTGCGGGGTGCCACTTGTGCTTCTATACTCCTCCCCTTGATGAAAATGGTGGGCCAGGCCAAAGTCGATGAGTTTGATGTTGGAGTGTGGTGACTCTTTGTCTGACAACATGATGTTTTCTGGCTGGATAGAGAGGTTAATGTTGTGGTGGAATTTCAAGCTCAAGTTCACAACTGTGTTTCAAATCATTAACTGGTACCTTGAGGTCAAAATGGGCAATGTTCTTGCTGTGCATGAATCCCAGTCCCTCCAGGATCTGCTTCATGAACTCAATAGCCTCACTCTCCAGCAGGTTCTCCTTCTCAGCAATGAAGTCAAACAACTCCCCTCCACTAACACTGTGATGTCAAACAGAGTGTGTGTGTTATATTGAAGTTTTTCTCTTATTTAGTCCAGCCCTGTACAGGACAGGGACAAGGTAGCTAAACAGGATAATAAAACAGTATGGGGCTTCAATGATTAGTGTGTAATTTGTGATAAACCCTTTGTGGCTGACCTGATCTAACAATTCTTACTAGCTGCCACATGGTCAGCAATCTTCAGGTCAGTGATGTCATGGTCAGTACAAACACAGCTGGCTTACAAGTTAACACAGAGAAGTAGGATGGGACATGTGCAGCCAAGCCTTCTGTACCCTCACAGAGAAACACCAGCCAACATCAGCCTTTTAACCCTATGGGCCCTAGGCGTTTTTGGGGTATTTTTACTGTCTTTACTTTTAAGCTCATATCACAGTCATTATAAAGGCTAGATACACATGCTATATCTTGTTTTTTCAGGACAATCAGGGCTATCCAGATTTGCCATCATTTCATGTCCTTCTATGTGCCTGTATTTTATATCAATGAAAAAAACAAATCTGTGTGACTAAATTCTTACATTTTTACATGTATCTCAGCATAGCAAGCTGGAAAAAAACATATTCTGCCATATATGAAGAGGGGAGACTCTCTGGAATCTGGCAATATAAGAACCATGATGGTGGGACATTCTGTCACTTCACAGCTGTCCAAAACATGTGGTTTGTGCCAGGCGGACATGATTGCCAGTATTTTTTCATTATTGCAAGAAATTCCATTGACTCATTCACAAGTCAAAAATGTGTTTTATCTGAAAGAAACATGCAATATTTACATCTAAGATCATAGAAAAATAGTCAACCAAGTGCAATGATGTCCTCCAAGATAATATTTGCCACTTTGTTTGCAGTAAACAAAGTTTGTTGTTGTTTTTCAGTTTCAGTTATATATTGGGGGGGCATTTTGGGCATTGGGGGACACACATGTCCCCCTCAATGTATACGGTGACTACTGCCCTGTCAGCATGAATAATTAGGCTGCAGTTGTCTGGGTGCGCAAAGGTGAAGTGCGCTGGTCTTGTCATACAAAGTTTGATGGAGTGTCAACTGGACAATATGGAGATATTTGCATCTTGAAAGCCGGACTACAAATGTGGATAGACAGGGAGAAACGCACACAAGCCTAAGACGTAGTAAGATACGATATTCCTCACTATATGAAGTGACTGATAACAAGATCTGTATAATGGATTTTGAAGAAATTCGTCAGGTTTTTATTTTGTAGACAATTAATCTGGATTTATAGCGTGATGGGATGACGGTACAATGATGTGTGTGGCATCACTGGAAAGCTCTGGTCCTGCGCTTTCATGTGATATGCGTAGCATTTCTGTGCGAGCCTGCATTCGCAAGTAATCCGTCCAAAAGTAATGTGTGTGCAGAGCTGTATGAAAGCTCTGTTATTCATCATTTTAGTGTAACTTTATCATTTTTTTTCGCTATGAAAACATCGGACTACCGACAAAATTAGGCCTATCCTGACCCGAAAAGATGCAGAAAAATTGGTCCACGCTTTTGTTACCTCTAGGCTGGATTACTGTAACTCTCTATTATCAGGTAGCTCTAGTAAATCCTTAAAAACTCTCCAGCTAATTCAGAATGCAGCAGCACGTGTACTAACAGGAACTAAGAAACGAGATCATATTTCTCCTGTTT
>NC_065527.1:35355974-35369245 GCF_006386435.1 Epinephelus moara | reverse complement strand
CCTTATCCGCTGCGAGGGTCATAAGGACAGAGGGATGTCATATGCTGTAAAGCCCTGTGAGGCAAATTGTGATTTGTGATATTGGGCTTTATAAATAAAATTGAAATTGAAAAATTGAAATTTAAGTGCTTGGTCTTGTCGGAAAGCTACAATTTCGCTGTTTCATGTGATATGCGTGGTTTCTCGCTATGACGCACGGTCGCGGAGAAAATCAATAGAGAAGAACAGGTGTGAATTTGGACGCACAATGCGTCGTTCGGGCCCATAGGGTTAAAATGACATTCAACTAACTGCTCCTTTCAATGTTGGCTGTTTGTTAAGACACAACTCATGTTGCTAATGATCTGTCATCGTCAGGAAAACTGTGTACACAACTACTAAGTAAAGGAAGTCAAAGGGGACATTTAACTGTTTGTCTGACTTGGAGGTTTTTTTTCCAACCTGTCAGGCTGTCTGACTGCTCTGGACTGCAGTTAGACAGACCCGTCAGGTGATGTCGTTGTCTTCACAGATCACAGCTATTCACTTGAGCCCCTTTTCCACTGCCCAAAAACCCGCTACACGTCTGTACACGTGCCATGTCTTTAACTGCAAGGAAAACACGAGGTCGGGCCCTGTGTGCAACTCTTGTGCCTAATCTGTGCCAACTTTCAAAAGGACAGAGGCAGGTTGCGTCTGAAGTCGCTAAGCAACATGAAATCTTGAGTGCAGAGCTAATCTTCTTCCAGGTGCTGTGTGTAGGCCTAAAATATTGTCCTTGGGGCAGATTTAAAGATCTGGGTTGCCCTGCAATAAGACGATCAACTTCTCTTCCATAATTACCACAGACTGATATGTGCCCAATGGCACGGTGGTGTGGGGCGGCACGGTGGTCTGGTGGTCAGCACTGTCGCCTCACAGCAAGAGGGTTGCTGGTCGATCCCGGGTGGGGGAGCCCTTCTGTGCGGAGTTTGCATGTTCTCCTTGTGTCAGCGTGGGTTTTCTCCGGGTACTCCGGCTTCCTCCCACAGTCCAGTGACATGCAGATTGGGTATAGGTTAATTGGTGACTCTTAATTGTCCGTAGGTGTGAATGTGAGTGTGAATGGTTGTCTGTCTCTACATATCAGCCCTGCGATAGTCTGGTGACCTGTCCAGGGTGAACCCCGCCTCTCGCCCAATGTGAGCTGGGATAGGCTCCAGCCCCCGCGCAACCCTCAAGAGGATAAACGGTTAGATAATGGATGGATGATATTTACAGAAGGGAAAGATATCGGTCAGTTGTGATTGGTTGTTCCCTGTCACAAGGTGCATGCTGCTCGAAATACAACACCTGGGTGAACGCGCTAATTTGTAGCTCCTTTACCTGTGAGATGCAATGACGCACCACCACAAAATACTGTCCATGTCCGCCTAAGCAGTACTCGAACATCAATCCAGTTTAGTCTGCACTGAGTTTAAAAGAGAGACTGAATAAGTAAGAGATACATAAAAAGAAATAACCACTGTAAAGTTTTCACTGGTCTCCATGCTGCTTTCTACTATTTACTAACCTGTTTTCTGGCCTGTTTGTTACGTTGAAAAAAAAAAAAAACACAGAAAGGCATACTCATCTGCTGCAGAGCTGTGTACACAGATGTGGTTTACTGGCAACTAGAAAGGAGTCTGTGGCCTGTTTAAAAAACTTGCTTAACACATGCTAATTTTGGTGGACAAGGGGTATTGGTGAGTGCAGTGTTGTTATTATTAGTGACTATTTTACTAATTTATTTTAATGTCTTTTGGTGTGTTTAATACAGATCTAGCTTCAGCACATCACCTCACTTTAACAAGTATTTAGCTTTCGTATTGGACCTATTTCCCAACCAACATCAGCTGGGCCCTGTAACTAGTACACACAGCATTGCACACTGACACTTATATCTCCATCTGGAAGCAGTTCACCTAATCTATTTAATGATATACTTTTTCCCAACCCAGGGTGATGACCAAGAAACCAATTTCTACTGATAATAAATTGTTATCCTCTACACATTAATAAATTGTGTGAAAAAATTATTTTCTCATCTGAAAGGGGCCATATTATATAGCTTATATCTTTTTAAGTACATGTTGTTGGTAATACTTGTGTACTTTTACTTAAATATCATTTTGAATGCAGGACTTTTACTTGCAAGAGTATTTTCACATTGTGATATTCCTACTACTATTTAAGAAAGGAAAGGTGTATATATTTTTTCTCACTGTGTGACTGCTTGCTACTTTTAAAACACAGCATATTGTATTTGTAGTGATCCATGACTAAATAGATGAATTTACTTGCATGCAGTGTGGCTCTTGTCCAGGTCCCTTTTACTTTCAACCTTACAGCCTAAATGCTTCCATACCTGAGCCTTAAAACCAGCTGGACTGTATCCATCTGCAGTTGCACGCACTAATCTTTTGTGGGATATTCATGCCAAGGTAGTGTTTAGTGATTGCATACTGTAATATTTCACCGGATATACAGTGCATCCGGAAAGTATTCACAGTGCTTCACTTCTTCCACATTTTGTTATGTTTCAGCCTTATTCCAAAATGGATTATATTCATTCTTTCCTCAAAATTCTACACACAACACCCCATAATGACAACGTGAAAAAAGTTTTTTTTGAGATTTTTGCAAAGTTATTAAAAATAAAAAACTAAGAAATCACATGTACAGTATTCACAGCCTTTGCCATGAAGCTCAAAATTGAGCTCAGGTGCATCCTGTTTCCACTGATCATCCTTGAGATGTTTCTACAGCTTAATTGGAGTCCACCTGTGGTAAATTCAGTTGATTGGACGTGATTTGGAATGGCACACACCTGTCTATATAAGGTCCCACAGTTGACAGTGCATGTCAGAGCACAAACTAAGCATGAAATCAAAGGAATTGTCTGTAGACCTCCGACACAGGATTGTCTCGGGGCACAAATCTGGGGAAGGGTACAGAAAAATTTCTGCTGCCTTGAAGGTCCCAATGAGCACAGTGGCCTCCATCATCCGTAAATGGAAGAAGTTCAGAACCACCAGGACTCTTCCTAGAGCTGGCCGGCCGTCTAAACTGAGCGATCGGGGGAGAAGGGCCTTAGTCAGGGAGGTGACCAAGAACCCGATGGTCACTCTGTCAGAGCTCCAGCGTTCCTCTGTGGAGAGAGGAGAACCTTCCAGAAGGACAACCATCTCTGGAGCAATCCACCAATCAGGCCTGTATGGTAGAGTGGCCAGACGGAAACCACTCCTTAGTAAAAGGCACATGGCAGCCTGCCTGGAGTTTGCCAATTTGCACCTGAAGGACTCTCAGACCATGAGAAACAAAATTCTATGGTCTGATGAGACAAAGATTGAGCTCTTTGGCGTGAATGCCAGGCGTCATGTTTGGAGGAAACAGGCACCGCTCATCACCGGGCCAATACCATTGTAGTGTATTATCATTTGCTCTGAAGGTTTGGAACAGATGACCAGTAAGGGGCCCAGGGTTAAAAAGCATATATGGTCAGGGTCAAAGAAAAGATATTTATGGTTCAGGGTTAAAGTGGGTGAAATCCAACTAGGGTCACCCTTGGTTGTTTGTCTGACTTTGTCTCACATTTCACAGAAACAGCGTGTCTATATAATGGGAGTAATTTGGGGCTGCTTTTCAGAGTGGTCCACATCGGCTGAAGAACCCTCTCCAAGCATTCTAGATGCTTGATAGATGCTGTACTTCTTGTAATAAACCTTTTCTTTAAGCAAGCAAGACGGTGTCATCTGGAGTCTTCTTCATCACCTTCATATCATCGCTAGTTAATAAACAACACCATCCCTACAGTGAAGCATGGTGGTGGCAGCATCATGCTGTGGGGATGTTTTTCAGCGGCAGGAACTGGGAGACTAGTCAGGATAGAGGGAAAGATGAATGCAGCAATGTACAGAGACAGTTCATCTTTCAGCAGGACGACGACCCTAAGCACACAGACGAGATATCAAAGGAGTGGCTTCAGGACAACTCTGTGAATGTCCTTGAGTGGCCCAGCCACAGCCCAGACTTGAATCCGATTGAACATCTCTGGAGAGATCTGAAAATGGCTGTGAACCGACGCTTCCCATCCAACCTGATGGAGCTTGAGAGGTGCTGCAAAGAGGAATGGGCAAAACTGCCCAAAGATAGGTGTGCCAAGCTTGTGGCATCATATTCAAAAAGACTTGAGGCTGTAATTGCTGCCAAAGGTGCATCAACAAAGTACTGAGCAAAGGCTGTGAATACTTATGTACATGTGATTTCTTAGTGTCTTATTTTTAATAAATTTGCAAACATTTCAAAAAAACTTTTTTCACGTTGTCATTATGGGGTGTTGTGTGTAGAATTTTGAGGAAAAAAATGAATATAATCCATTTTGGAATAAGGCTGAAACATAACAAAATATGGAAAAAGTGAAGCGCTGTGAATACTTTCCGGATGCACTGTAGTATAAAATTACTACATATTATTGAATAGTGAATGGTCTGCAGCCATTTTATTTTAAAAATGTAAACAGGCAACGTAATCAATTTGAAAGCACCTGAAGGCTCATTTATGCTCCCTTTACGTACGAAAATGTATACGTCCGTTTCAAACGATGTTACCGTCACTGCCCTCATACTTCCATGCGCCCTTTACGTTGGCATGGATGTTAACCAATATATCCACCAGGGGGCAGCCCAGCGTCAAAAGTTTATGACAACAACAAACTCAAAAACAAACATGGCGACTGTGGAGGAGATATTGATAATGTACCTCTTGCATAAAAGACAAAAACAGAGGCAGCGTTGAGGGAGGCAGTGGTCGGGGAGGCCGTTAAATACATCGCGACTGGAGGACGGAGAATTCTTTTCTCTAGTACTGCCGATGAGAGAAATTGAATTGTTATTTCTTCTTCGTGTCTCACTAGAGCTACGTATCTGGTAGTGACAGCAACACTGCACCCACGGTTCCCGGTGGTACTGCTCCGTTTGGCCTGTATCCGTAAGCTTTATGGAAATGTGCAGAAATACGGACGAAATGAACGCAGAGCACGAACAGAAGGCTCCGTCCGTATCCGGATCCGTATTTAACGTTGAGCATAAATGAGCCCTTACAGTTTCCTGCTTGTGTGGGAATAACTGAGGGGGAAACAGAGTGCTCTGCTGTGCTGTTTACATTCTGTCTACAGCAGTGGAGAGCAGCCTAGCTTCAGGAAATGAAGCTGAGCGGACTTTTTTTGAGGTGAAACTGACTGAGCAGAGAGTTATTTTCCTCATCATAGAGTTGGTTTAAGTTGTTTAATGCTGCAGTGTGTGTTAATCAGCTGTAAGGTTGCAGTGGGATACTGATTTCAAGGTAAACTGTGATATGAAAGTTAATGATTATCATACTGTGTGCATTTGGTTGTTTATGATATTGAAAAAAAAATGCAACTGGACGGAGAATCTCACCTTTATTATAGTTTAAGGGCGAGACTTTTTACACGTACTTTCATTTAAAAAATGGTTTCAAGTTTGTATTTTAGTAATAAAATGTTCAACCAAAAAAAAACCCTTCAGTTTTCATTTCTTTAAGGCTCATTCTGACTTTCAATAATAATGTTTCTGTAATACCTTGACACAATTATCATACTAAGAAAATGTCATACCATTGCAACACTAGTCAGCCAATTTTGTTTGTTAATGTTACTACTGATCACTGCTCTGCTCTGGTAACATTTGTCTCTACATATACAAAGTATTCACCATATACTTCACATTTGTCTCTCAAATGTAATTATTTAGATATTTACTAAAATAAGCTTGCACCCACTGCCTTCTGTGAAGATGAAATACAAGTTAACTGTAGAATGTCCGCACTGTAGACTTTCCAGTTGCTGCACTGCCCTCGTGGTTGAGTTACGCTTCTTTCGTTCCATCAACATCACATTATTAATAAACATTAATAATCGATTATTGACATTTGTGAATCAGTGCCAAACTGTCCATGTCTGCACCGCAATTCATCTAAGAATTGATTACTTCCCCTACCCCTAGCAAAGGATCTGAGTATTTCTTTCTTTACTGCATGAGCCTCGCTGCCACAACATTCTGGTTTTGCAACACATTCTCACTCCGACATCATCGCATATTAACGTCTGCTCATGAACTCTCCACGTCGAGATACAACGTCTAAGGTACCCTGGGTGCATTGGTTGTTGATGTTCTGGGACGCTGTATCAAGTTCTGCCTGTTACATGCATTGTTTGTTTGCAAAACTTCAGTTTTCACATGAAAATGTAGTGTGAGTTTGCATACAGTTTCTTTCAAAATAAACGCACAACGTCATGCCCTGTGAACTGACGTTTTTGTTTTCTTTTCAGTAACACACGTCCATGGTTGGGTTTAAGCAATAACAGCACATGGTTGGGCTAGGGAAAAAAGAACAGGGCTTGGCTTTACAATCTAACAGGAAGCGTACACTGGCCTCCCAGCTCGAAGTCAGTGGTTGTTGGACCAATCCACCACCCCTCCCACCCAACCCACTCGGACTTCCGCACCCTTAACTTTCATTGTTGTCCCACCGCGTTTCCCCCTGACACTTATGGGCGCTGTTAAACAGCGACCAGCGACTGGCCACATATCATGCTAACATTAGGGCAGCTTTTTTTTCATGGGTGTCTGACGTTGAAGGTCACTGACCAAGCGCCGGATTTCCACAAGTGAGACTGGGTTGGGTTTTAGCATTAAGTTTAAGACTCATTTAAACCCGATACTACCCGAGAAAGTGGATGAGAAAGAGCAAACCAAACCGAAACTGTTGCTGCAGTTAAAAGATAAAAAAAAAAAAAAAAAAAAATCCAAATAACTATCACAAAATACACATTTTATAATTCTTGACATCCTGGAATCTTCACTCCCCTTTTCCATCTCTGCACGTCTCCTTTCTAACATTGATTATCTTCATGAAAGTCAGACCAAGACTTTATTTTTCATGCAAAAAAACTTGAAGAATTTGGGCTCATTTTTACTTTTGTCTCTAAATACAAGTGCTCACATGTTGGTTGAAATGTCAGTTAAGTCAGTACTTGTGCCAAAGTAGTAGATTAGTACTCAAGTGCTTTTGCCACCAAAGTTTATAGTGATTTCAGTCATTTGTTCACCTACAGTCTAACACTGTCCATGACGCAATTTTTAATCCAACTGTACCCAAACTGGTCTACTATGAAATTTGGAATATGTGTTAGCATTTCCACACTGTTTTCAGTTTGACAAATCCAATATTGCCTACAGGTCGCAGTATTAGAACTTAGCCTGTGTAGACACTGGGCTTTATCTCCTCATCACAATCAAACAAGTACCACAGATGGTCAGGCCAATGTATCTCTTCTGAGAAACACAATGCACACTTATCTTATTGATGTTCATTGATTGAAGGTTATCGTAACAATCATGCATTGTCAGTTGCTCTATTAATCAGTTAAGTTAAAGCTAACATTGACTTGAGTCTGTTTGTGTGTCAGGTGTCCTTGAGTGCTTTAAAAGGCACCTAACCTACAAATATGACCAATTCTGTCATATTTTTAGCGTGAGGAATTTTTATTACTCCCTCACTCACCTCATTCCTTAATGCAAACAAAGGTACCTAAGCCAGTAAAAAAAACAGTTAAAACAGGGTCCTCTGAAGCTATGGAGAGATTGCACAGACCCCTCAAAACACAGAAAATGACAAACCTCAGTGACAACAGGTCAGTCGCTCTGACTTCTATTGTCATTAAGTACTTTGAGAGACTCATCTTGTAATACTTTTTCTGACTCTCTCCAATGCTCTTTGCAGTTTGCATACAGACATGATAGATCTGTAGATATATATAGACGCCATAAACCTGGTCCTGCTCTTTGTTCTACAGCATGCCAACAGACTCAACAAGCTGATCAGAAAGGCCAGTGACATTGTGGGGGTGGAGCTGGACCCTTTGACAGCAGTGTCAGACAGGAGGATGCTGTCAAAGGTGCGGGCGATACTTCAGCATGGCTCTCACCCTCTCCACAACGCTCTGGTCGAACTGAGGAGCACCTTCAGCCAGAGACTGATTGCTCCTAAATGCACCACTGAGCGCCACAGGAAGTCATTCTTACCTGTGGCCATTAAACTGTACAACTCCTCCCTCTGATGATCGGACTCATTTGGCTATTTATAAAACAAATCACACAATATAATTACTCATTCTTATTTCATTTATAATGCTACAACCATTTCATTGTATATTGTATATATTTCAGATTGTCTACTTTACTGTTTTTATTATTTATTTTACTTTATTGTCTACTGTAATATTTTATTTATGTTAATGTCTACTTTAATATTCTATTTTATTCTATTTTATTCTAATGTCTACTTTAATATTTTATTTTATTTTATTTTATTTTAATGTCTACTTTAATATTTATTTTACTTATTTCATTGTCTATTTTAGTATTTTATTTATATCTTCATCTTTATCTCTTGTTTCCATTCATGCTGTATTTCTATTTCTACTTTGCACGGAGCATTGGAACAAAAACAATTTCCCCCCGGGGATTAATAAAGTATTCTGAATCTGAATCTGAATCTGAAGCATGGTGACAACCCACACACATATGCCCACATACTGTTTGTAGACTTCAACTCTGCTTTTAATACTGTCATCTGTGACCTACTGCTAAGAAAGTCACGCACCGCAAAGTCTCTAGCTCTGTCTGTCGGTGGATTCATAACTTCCCTTTCAACAGGAAATGGTCTGTCAAAGTCAGTGACCACATCTCAGAACCACTATACTTCTCTGTTGTACTGCTGTACTCACTCTCCACCAGTGACTTTAAATCCAAGAGCCAATGTGTCAAACTTTTTAGGAGGGGTATACTTGCAAAAATGGAATATAATACAATAAGTACGTTTTCTTTAGTGAATAATTGCCTGAATATAAGAATTGTTATGTCTTTAGCAGATCTTGGGTCTGCTAAATAAACAGACATTTTTTTGACATTTTGTTGAACAGAGTGTAAATGCTATAACATAATACAGCATTCATTTTGGAGTGGAATTTGCCGACACAACTAAACAAAGCAGAGCCATCATTCATGTTACGAGAGTCGTGCTTTTTTGCTGTAACAAATGTCCAATTCTCACGGCAATGCTCACACTGAACAAGCTGTCATGACAAATGACACATATGCATCGGGATGTCACAATTCTCCAAATTGTGACACCACCACTATGCACACATGTAGATGCACACTTGATTAGTCCTGGAGAACACACTACAATCACAGGAAGAAATCAAACATGTACAAACACAAACACAAACACACACACACACACACACACACCCTCTCTTTTTAACTCACAGCTCCAGAATGAGCACCACCTCAGCTCGGCTCTCAAAGACGTCTTTGAGAGTCACGATGTTTGGATGTTGTATTGCCTGGAGGATCTCCACCTCCTGCTCCACACTGTTCCTGTCCAGGCCCAGACGGCTGCACGTGTTCTTCCGAATCTTCAGGAATTTGCCTGCCCAAAAAGTCCCAGTGGCCCGCTCTCGAACCTGTCGAACCTGACCAAAATGCCCACTGGATGGGGCAAGAACATAATCCAAAGTTAACACCAAGCTTGGGATACAGCAAGAATATTTTGTTTTTACAATTTGCAAATTATATAGATATATATTTTTAATTTAGGCAAAACTGTGGAAGCTCTGATAGACCTAACACCTGCTGCAAAACAGCAATGCATTCCAAAAGCCTTTTTTTAACCTTTGAGACAGAACATGCATCTGCACATTTCCATAAATCCAGTGTTGCATTTCCATGCAGACATGTAAACAAAAGAAATAATGAACACAAACATTATAAAGATTGTTGGGTTGGCCACCACCACAATTTTTGTTGTTTGGTGCTGCACACTGGTATCTGGGATCTGTGCACAGTTTTAGTTTAAAAGTGCTTGTGTGTTCACAGCTAGATCGGTGGAAAGTGTAGGAATCATAACCATGTTTAAATGTATCCCCTCAATGTTTAGACTGTGCAGAAGGACATTGACAACTTAGTCCCTGGTAATTAATGTGTTGTTCTGGCAAAGGTAAGATTTCAAAATACACATCTGGGGCCAGGTGGATAAATTCTGTTTTCCATTTTCCACACATAAACTGGTAAATATGAAAACAGAATGTAAATGGTAAATGGACCTGCATTTGTATAGCGCTTTTCTAGTCATCTAGTGACCACTCAAAGCGCTTTTTACACTACGAGTCACGTTCACCCATTCACACACACATTCATACACTGGTGGCCGAGGCTACCATACAAGGTGCCACCTGCTACTCAGTTTTAACACACTCACACACCGATGGAACAGCCATCGGGAGCAATTTGGGGTTCAGTATCTCGCTCAAGGAAACTTCGACATGCAGCCTGGAGGAGCCTGGGATCGAACCACTGATCTATCGATTGGTGGACGACCTGCTCTACCTCTGAGCCACAGTACTAGCATTCACTCAAAGTGTAATATGACTAACAGGGTGTTAGTTATACTTCTTTTTATTTACATTAAAATAATTGTATTTCCCTAAGCTTTTCATTTGAGGAACATAATTTGATGATTGCAATATCACTGCTGAAGATGGCGTCTGTCTACATGTCATGAATAGTCACAGCTGTGCATGGCAACAGCTGCTCTGGCAATGCTGGAGAACGGATGCTCATCTTTTCATTGAAAGAAAGCTGAAGCAGACAAAAGTATTGAGGTGCAAACTTGATTAAATGCCTGTTACATGTTTACAGGGCCTTCTTTTAAATAAGATGACGTACAACAGTGGAACCGGATGACTTGGAAAAAAATCTTAACCTAGTTCAGGAAAAACTGAAAGTAAGAAAAGCTGTGTGCAACATTCAGAGCATATCTGTGGTTCAGTCTGTGGCGGGACTGTCTGCACATGGTTCTCAAAATGGAGGTGACCAACAGTGCTAACTCAATAAACAATGCTAACAACTGGCACTCTGCAGTGCAGAGTGGCGCCAATGAAGTAGCCAGTGGGACACACTCACAGGGACTCACACACACAGAGGGAGTGTGACTTCATTCTCTCCTCAGAACACCATTACTCCTAAATCTTTACATAGAAAACGGTGGTTTGCTAATATTCTGAATGTTACATACAGCTTCTTTAAGGGGTTGGCTAATAATTCAAGGGAATGTCTAATTAATTGACTTCTTATTGACTTCTCAGTCAGTCTAAAGCTGTGAGTAACACTGAGTAACTAACTCATCTGCCTTCATAAAGCTGTGTCAGTGATACCTTTTGTTTCTGTCAATTTTCTGGGGAAGTTTATTAACCAGTCACTCAGTTTAGCTAACTGTTGTTTGTTTTTTTGTAGGGAATATGAACAAATTAAATTTGAAAATCTGGAGTACAGAAGAAATACAACATCTGTAAATGTCTAAATAACTAATGACTGTATTGTGGTGAACACTGCTTGATATATCCATACCTTCCCAAAGCTTCCCCTATCTCATAAAAGTCTTCCACACTTTCAGGCTTGAAGACAGCCATGTTGCTTTGCTTCACTTCAGTCCCCCGATCCTCTGTTTGTCTTCTCCTCACTATTTAACGGCCATCTTCAAGTGGTTCATGATTCTCCAACTCCACCTACGCCAAAGTTGGACCTGAGTATAAGTCACAATAACATGTCAGAAATTACACATTTCAGCACAGTAAGGGCTTCTTCATGTATGTCAACAGTAAAAAAAAAAATAAAAAATTTAAAAATCAATATTCTCTGAACCAAGCCCGGCCCGAGGCTGCAGCACGGCACTGTGCACACAGTCAATGGAGCGGTATGAGGGGCCGTACAAGCCATAATTCATTCTGGCCCTCTCACACACATACATTCTCCTTACACATACATATATTTTCTCTCTCACACACATACATTCTCCTTACACATACATATATTTTCTCTCTCACACACATACAATCTCCTTTCACATACATATATTTTCACTCTCACACACATACATTCTCCTTTCAAATACATATATTTTCACTCTCACATATATATATACACTTTTCAACACATACACATAGGCTGCGGTCGGAAAGTCTTTTTTGCTTAGGAAGGTTCCTAGCTGAGTGAAATGACCCGGAAGTATTTTAGTGGCCGCCATGATAAGAGCTGTTCGAATTCTCTAAACACTAAGGAAAGGAGGTTCAATGCTTCCTTTCAGATCGCCTTTAGCATAGGATACATCGGACCTTCCTAAGCGATAGGAAAGGAGATAATTCCATCCCACAAGTCATTGCGGCGGCAATATTTACGCACCATTCACAAACTCAAATAATAAGGAAAGAAAAAGATCAACATGACCGAGAAAAGAAGGAGATCACCATCTAAGTTACCACTGTTTATGAAGCATTATACATCTCATGCCATAACTTGTTCATATATATTTTTTCAACTTTCTACATTATGTTAAAATTTATGGAATTTACCGCTCCATTGACTGTGTGCACAGTGCCGTGCTGCAGCCTCGGGCCGGGCTTGGTTCAGAGAATACTGATTTTTAAATTTTTTATTTTTTTTTTTTACTGTTGACATACATGAAGAAGCCCTTACTGTGCTGAAATGTGTAATTTCTGACATGTTATTGTGACTTATACTCAGGTCCAACTTTGGCGTAGGTGGAGTTTATGGAAGCCCATTTCCGCCACTTGATGGAACAGAACACTTAAAATCAACACTATTTTACTACATTTTGTACATGAGTTATGACCTCATTGTTTTGAGTTAGTATCCCTCAATGATGTTATCCATCGTGACTGAGAGATGAAGAGTATGGATTGTCGAAGGCTGAAACTGTACTCATTCACCTCATTATTAGACTTGGTACCTCATTATTTTGACTTAGTATCTCATTATTTTTGACTTAGCAAGTCATTATTTTGACTTAGTATCTCATTATTTTGACTTAGCAAGTCATTATTTTGGCTTAGTATCTCATTACTTTGACTTAGCAAGTCAATATTTTGACTTAGTANATCATTATTTTTGACTTAGTATCTCATTATTTTGACTTAGCAAGTCATTATTTTGACTTAGTATCTCATTATTTTGACTTAGCAAGTCATTATTTTGGCTTAGTATCTCATTACTTTGACTTAGCAAGTCATTATTTTGACTTAGTATCTCATTATTTTTGACTTAGTATCTCATTATTTTGACTTAGTAAGTCATTATTTTGACTTAGTATCTCATTATTTTTGACTTAGTATC